>NW_026600327.1:145000-185000 GCF_029448725.1 Salvelinus fontinalis
GTGTGTGGTGTGTGTGTGGTGTGTGTGTGTGTGTGGTGTGTGTGTGGTGTGTGGTGTGTGTGTGTGTGGTGTGTGTGTGTGTGTGGTGTGTGTGTGTGTGTGGTGTGTGTGTGTGTGTGTGTGTTACCTTGAGGTGTCCCTGGTGCATGTTGGCTCTAGAACACATGTCCAGGAAGCAGGAAATGGCAGACGTGTCGATGACGATGTAGACAGGAACTCTCCTCTTATAGGCTGCATCTAACAGGTCCTTATAGATGTCAACGTCACTAAACTGATCCATCACTACGGCGATCACCTGGAGAACAGACACACAGAGGTTATAACCCTGACTAACAGGTCCTTATGTCAACGTCACTAAACTGATCCATCACTACGGCGATCACCTGGAGAACAGACACACAGGGGTTATAACCCTGACTAACAGGTCCTTATGTCAACGTCACTAAACTGATCCATCACTACGGCGATCACCTGGAGAACAGACACACAGAGGTTATAACCCTGACTAACAGGTCCTTATGTTATAATCTGTAGTCTGTACTGTGTGTAGTCTACCTTCTGAGCCTGTGATATAGTCTGTAGTCTGTAGTGTGTAGTCTACCTTCTGAGCCTGTGATATAGTCTGTAGTCTGTAGTGTGTGTAGTCTACCTTCTGAGCCTGTGATATAGTCTGTAGTCTGTAGTGTGTAGTCTACCTTCTGAGCCTGTGATATAGTCTGTAGTCTGTAGTGTGTAGTCTACCTTCTGAGCCTGTGATATAGTCTGTAGTGTGTAGTCTACCTTCTGAGCCTGTGATATAGTCTGTAGTCTGTAGTGTGTAGTCTACCTTCTGAGCCTGTGATATAGTCTGTAGTCTGTAGTATACCTTCTGAGCCTGTGCTATAGTCTGTAGTCTGTAGTGTGTAGTCTACCTTCTGAGCCTGTGATATAGTCTGTAGTCTGTAGTGTGTAGTCTACCTTCTGAGCCTGTGATATAGTCTGTAGTCTGTAGTGTGTAGTCTACCTTCTGAGCCTGTGATATAGTCTGTAGTGTGTAGTCTACCTTCTGAGCCTGTGATATAGTCTGTAGTCTGTAGTGTGTAGTCTACCTTCTGAGCCTGTGATATAGTCTGTAGTCTGTAGTATACCTTCTGAGCCTGTGCTATAGTCTGTAGTCTGTAGTGTGTAGTCTACCTTCTGAGCCTGTGATATAGTCTGTAGTCTGTAGTGTGTGTAGTCTACCTTCTGAGCCTGTGCTATAGTCTGTAGTCTGTAGTGTGTGTAGTCTACCTTCTGAGCCTGTGATATAGTCTGTAGTCTGTAGTGTGTAGTCTACCTTCTGAGCCTGTGCTATAGTCTGTAGTCTGTAGTGTGTAGTCTACCTTCTGAGCCTGTGATATAGTCTGTAGTCTGTAGTGTGTGTAGTCTACCTTCTGAGCCTGTGATATAGTCTGTAGTCTGTAGTGTGTAGTCTACCTTCTGAGCCTGTGCTATAGTCTGTAGTCTGTAGTGTGTAGTCTACCTTCTGAGCCTGTGATATAGTCTGTAGTCTGTAGTGTGTAGTCTACCTTCTGAGCCTGTGATATAGTCTGTAGTCTGTAGTGTGTGTAGTCTACCTTCTGAGCCTGTGATATAGTCTGTAGTGTGTAGTCTACCTTCTGAGCCTGTGATATAGTCTATAGTCTGTAGTGTGTAGTCTACCTTCTGAGCCTGTGATATAGTCTGTAGTCTGTAGTGTGTAGTCTACCTTCTGAGCCTGTGATATAGTCTGTAGTCTGTAGTGTGTGTAGTCTACCTTCTGAGCCTGTGATATAGTCTGTAGTCTGTAGTGTGTGTAGTCTACCTTCTGAGCCTGTGATATAGTCTGTAGTGTGTGTAGTCTACCTTCTGAGCCTGTGCTATAGTCTGTAGTGTGTAGTCTACCTTCTGAGCCTGTGATATAGTCTGTAGTCTGTAGTGTGTGTAGTCTACCTTCTGAGCCTGTGCTATAGTCTGTAGTCTGTAGTGTGTGTAGTCTACCTTCTGAGCCTGTGATATAGTCTGTAGTGTGTAGTGTGTAGTCTACCTTCTGAGCCTGTGCTATAGTCTGTAGTCTGTAGTGTGTAGTCTGTAGCCTGTAGTGTGTAGTCTATAGTGTGTAGTGTGTAGTCTATAGTCTGTAGTGTGTAGTGTGTAGTCTGTAGCCTGTAGTGTGTAGTCTATAGTGTGTAGTGTGTAGTCTGTAGTCTGTAGTCTGTAGTGTGTAGTCTACCTTCTGAGCCTGTGATATAGTCTGTAGTCTGTAGTGTGTAGTCTACCTTCTGAGCCTGTGCTATAGTCTGTAGTCTGTAGTGTGTAGTCTACCTTCTGAGCCTGTGATATAGTCTGTAGTCTGTAGTGTGTAGTCTACCTTCTGAGCCTGTGCTATAGTCTGTAGTCTGTAGTGTGTAGTCTACCTTCTGAGCCTGTGATATAGTCTGTAGTGTGTAGTCTACCTTCTGAGCCTGTGATATAGTCTGTAGTCTGTAGTGTGTGTAGTCTACCTTCTGAGCCTGTGATATAGTCTGTAGTCTGTAGTGTGTGTAGTCTACCTTCTGAGCCTGTGATATAGTCTGTAGTCTGTAGTGTGTAGTCTACCTTCTGAGCCTGTGCTATAGTCTGTAGTGTGTAGTCTACCTTCTGAGCCTGTGATATAGTCTGTAGTCTGTAGTGTGTGTAGTCTACCTTCTGAGCCTGTGATATAGTCTGTAGTCTGTAGTGTGTGTAGTCTACCTTCTGAGCCTGTGATATAGTCTGTAGTCTGTAGTGTGTAGTCTACCTTCTGAGCCTGTGATATAGTCTGTAGTCTGTAGTGTGTAGTCTACCTTCTGAGCCTGTGATATAGTCTGTAGTCTGTAGTGTGTGTAGTCTACCTTCTGAGCCTGTGATATAGTCTGTAGTCTGTAGTGTGTGTAGTCTACCTTCTGAGCCTGTGATATAGTCTGTAGTGTGTAGTGTGTAGTCTACCTTCTGAGCCTGTGATATAGTCTGTAGTCTGTAGTGTGTGTAGTCTACCTTCTGAGCCTGTGCTATAGTCTGTAGTCTGTAGTGTGTAGTCTACCTTCTGAGCCTGTGATATAGTCTGTAGTGTGTAGTCCACCTTCTGAGCCTGTGATATAGTCTGTAGTGTGTAGTCTACCTTCTGAGCCTGTGATATAGTCTGTAGTCTGTAGTGTGTAGTCTACCTTCTGAGCCTGTGATATAGTCTGTAGTGTGTAGTGTGTAGTCTACCTTCTGAGCCTGTGATATAGTCTGTAGTCTGTAGTGTGTGTAGTCTACCTTCTGAGCCTGTGCTATAGTCTGTAGTCTGTAGTGTGTAGTCTACCTTCTGAGCCTGTGATATAGTCTGTAGTGTGTAGTCCACCTTCTGAGCCTGTGATATAGTCTGTAGTGTGTAGTCTACCTTCTGAGCCTGTGATATAGTCTGTAGTCTGTAGTGTGTAGTCTACCTTCTGAGCCTGTGATATAGTCTGTAGTCTGTAGTGTGTAGTCCACCTTCTGAGCCTGTGATATAGTCTGTAGTCTGTAGTGTGTGTAGTCTACCTTCTGAGCCTGTGATATAGTCTGTAGTCTGTAGTGTGTAGTGTGTAGTCTGTAGTGTGTAGTCTGTAGTGTGTAGTCTACCTTCTGAGCCTGTGATATAGTCTGTAGTCTGTAGTGTGTAGTCTACCTTCTGAGCCTGTGATATAGTCTGTACTGTGTGTAGTCTACCTTCTGAGCCTTTGATATAGTCTGTAGTCTGTAGTGTGTAGTCTACCTTCTGAGCCTGTGATATAGTCTGTAGTGTGTAGTCTGTAGTCTATAGTCTGTAGTGTGTAGTCTACCTTCTGAGCCTGTGATATAGTCTGTAGTGTGTGTAGTCTACCTTCTGAGCCTGTGCTATAGTCTGTAGTCTGTAGTGTGTGTAGTCTACCTTCTGAGCCTGTGATATAGTCTGTAGTCTGTAGTGTGTGTAGTCTACCTTCTGAGCCTGTGCTATAGTCTGTAGTCTGTAGTGTGTAGTCTACCTTCTGAGCCTGTGATATAGTCTGTAGTGTGTAGTCCACCTTCTGAGCCTGTGATATAGTCTGTAGTGTGTAGTCTACCTTCTGAGCCTGTGATATAGTCTGTAGTCTGTAGTGTGTAGTCTACCTTCTGAGCCTGTGATATAGTCTGTAGTCTGTAGTGTGTAGTCCACCTTCTGAGCCTGTGATATAGTCTGTAGTCTGTAGTGTGTGTAGTCTACCTTCTGAGCCTGTGATATAGTCTGTAGTCTGTAGTGTGTAGTGTGTAGTCTGTAGTCTGTAGTGTGTAGTCTACCTTCTGAGCCTGTGATATAGTCTGTAGTCTGTAGTGTGTAGTCTACCTTCTGAGCCTGTGATATAGTCTGTACTGTGTGTAGTCTACCTTCTGAGCCTTTGATATAGTCTGTAGTCTGTAGTGTGTAGTCTACCTTCTGAGCCTGTGATATAGTCTGTAGTGTGTAGTCTGTAGTCTATAGTCTGTAGTGTGTAGTCTACCTTCTGAGCCTGTGATATAGTCTGTTGTGTGTAGTCTACCTTCTGAGCCTGTGCTATAGTCTGTAGTCTGTAGTGTGTGTAGTCTACCTTCTGAGCCTGTGATATAGTCTGTAGTCTGTAGTGTGTGTAGTCTACCTTCTGAGCCTGTGATATAGTCTGTAGTCTGTAGTGTGTGTAGTATACCTTCTGAGCCTGTGATATAGTCTGTAGTGTGTAGTCTACCTTCTGAGCCTGTGATATAGTCTGTAGTCTGTAGTGTGTAGTATACCTTCTGAGCCTGTGATATAGTCTGTAGTCTGTAGTGTGTGTAGTCTACCTTCTGAGCCTGTGATATAGTCTGTAGTGTGTGTAGTCTACCTTCTGAGCCTGTGCTATAGTCTGTAGTCTGTAGTGTGTAGTCTACCTTCTGAGCCTGTGCTATAGTCTGTAGTCTGTAGTGTGTGTAGTCTACCTTCTGAGCCTGTGATATAGTCTGTAGTCTGTAGTGTGTGTAGTCTACCTTCTGAGCCTGTGATATAGTCTGTAGTCTGTAGTGTGTGTAGTCTACCTTCTGAGCCTGTGATATAGTCTGTAGTCTGTAGTGTGTGTAGTATACCTTCTGAGCCTGTGATATAGTCTGTAGTCTGTAGTGTGTAGTCTACCTTCTGAGCCTGTGATATAGTCTGTAGTCTGTAGTGTGTGTAGTCTACCTTCTGAGCCTGTGCTATAGTCTGTAGTGTGTAGTCTACCTTCTGAGCCTGTGATATAGTCTGTAGTCTGTAGTGTGTAGTATACCTTCTGAGCCTGTGATATAGTCTGTAGTCTGTAGTGTGTGTAGTCTACCTTCTGAGCCTGTGCTATAGTCTGTAGTGTGTAGTCTACCTTCTGAGCCTGTGATATAGTCTGTAGTCTGTAGTGTGTGTAGTCTACCTTCTGAGCCTGTGATATAGTCTGTAGTCTGTACTGTGTGTAGTCTACCTTCTGAGCCTGTAATATAGTCTGTAGTGTGTAGTGTGTAGTCTACCTTCTGAGCCTGTGCTATAGTCTGTAGTGTGTAGTCTACCTTCTGAGCCTGTGATATAGTCTGTAGTCTGTAGTGTGTGTAGTCTACCTTCTGAGCCTGTGATATAGTCTATAGTGTGTAGTCTACCTTCTGAGCCTGTGATATAGTCTGTAGTCTGTACTGTGTGTAGTCTACCTTCTGAGCCTGTAATATAGTCTGTAGTGTGTAGTGTGTAGTCTACCTTCTGAGCCTGTGATATAGTCTGTAGTCTGTAGTGTGTGTAGTCTACCTTCTGAGCCTGTGCTATAGTCTGTAGTGTGTAGTCTACCTTCTGAGCCTGTGATATAGTCTATAGTCTGTAGTGTGTAGTCTACCTTCTGAGCCTGTGATATAGTCTTTAGTGTGTAGTCCACCTTCTGAGCCTGTGATATAGTCTATAGTCTGTAGTGTGTAGTGTGTAGTCTACCTTCTGAGCCTGTGCTATAGTCTGTAGTGTGTAGTCTACCTTCTGAGCCTGTGATATAGTCTGTAGTCTGTAGTGTGTAGTCTACCTTCTGAGCCTGTGATATAGTCTGTAGTCTGTAGTGTGTAGTCTACCTTCTGAGCCTGTGCTATAGTCTGTAGTGTGTAGTCTACCTTCTGAGCCTGTGCTATAGTCTGTAGTGTGTAGTCTACCTTCTGAGCCTGTGATATAGTCTATAGTCTGTAGTGTGTAGTCTACCTTCTGAGCCTGTGCTATAGTCTGTAGTGTGTAGTCTACCTTCTGAGCCTGTGATATAGTCTGTAGTCTGTAGTGTGTGTAGTCTACCTTCTGAGCCTGTGATATAGTCTGTAGTGTGTAGTGTGTAGTCTACCTTCTGAGCCTGTGATATAGTCTGTAGTCTGTAGTGTGTAGTCTACCTTCTGAGCCTGTGCTATAGTCTGTAGTGTGTAGTCTACCTTCTGAGCCTGTGATATAGTCTGTAGTCTGTAGTGTGTAGTCTACCTTCTGAGCCTGTGATATAGTCTGTAGTGTGTAGTGTGTGTAGTCTACCTTCTGAGCCTGTGATATAGTCTGTAGTCTGTAGTGTGTGTAGTCTACCTTCTGAGCCTGTGATATAGTCTGTAGTCTGTAGTGTGTAGTCTACCTTCTGAGCCTGTGATATAGTCTGTAGTCTGTAGTGTGTAGTCTACCTTCTGAGCCTGTGATATAGTCTGTAGTCTGTAGTGTGTGTAGTCTACCTTCTGAGCCTGTGATATAGTCTGTAGTCTGTAGTGTGTAGTCTACCTTCTGAGCCTGTGATATAGTCTGTAGTCTGTAGTGTGTGTAGTCTACCTTCTGAGCCTGTGATATAGTCTGTAGTCTGTAGTGTGTGTAGTCTACCTTCTGAGCCTGTGATATAGTCTGTAGTGTGTGTAGTCTACCTTCTGAGCCTGTGCTATAGTCTGTAGTCTGTAGTGTGTAGTCTACCTTCTGAGCCTGTGCTATAGTCTGTAGTCTGTAGTGTGTAGTCTACCTTCTGAGCCTGTGATATAGTCTGTAGTGTGTAGTGTGTAGTCTACCTTCTGAGCCTGTGATATAGTCTGTAGTCTGTAGTGTGTAGTCTACCTTCTGAGCCTGTGCTATAGTCTGTAGTGTGTAGTCTACCTTCTGAGCCTGTGCTATAGTCTGTAGTCTGTAGTGTGTGTAGTCTACCTTCTGAGCCTGTGATATAGTCTGTAGTCTGTAGTGTGTAGTCTACCTTCTGAGCCTGTGATATAGTCTGTAGTGTGTAGTCTACCTTCTGAGCCTGTGCTGTAGTCTGTAGTGTGTAGTCTACCTTCTGAGCCTGTGATATAGTCTGTAGTCTGTAGTGTGTAGTCTACCTTCTGAGCCTGTGATATAGTCTGTAGTGTGTAGTGTGTAGTCTACCTTCTGAGCCTGTGATATAGTCTGTAGTCTGTAGTGTGTAGTCTACCTTCTGAGCCTGTGCTATAGTCTGTAGTGTGTAGTCTACCTTCTGAGCCTGTGATATAGTCTGTAGTGTGTGTAGTCTACCTTCTGAGCCTGTGCTATAGTTTGTAGTCTGTAGTGTGTAGTCTACCTTCTGAGCCTGTGATATAGTCTGTAGTCTGTAGTGTGTAGTCTACCTTCTGAGCCTGTGATATAGTCTGTAGTGTGTAGTGTGTAGTCTACCTTCTGAGCCTGTGATATAGTCTGTAGTCTGTAGTGTGTGTAGTCTACCTTCTGAGCCTGTGCTATAGTCTGTAGTCTGTAGTGTGTAGTCTACCTTCTGAGCCTGTGATATAGTCTGTAGTCTGTAGTGTGTAGTCTACCTTCTGAGCCTGTGCTATAGTCTGTAGTCTGTAGTGTGTAGTCTACCTTCTGAGCCTGTGATATAGTCTGTAGTGTGTAGTGTGTAGTCTACCTTCTGAGCCTGTGATATAGTCTGTAGTCTGTAGTGTGTAGTCTACCTTCTGAGCCTGTGCTATAGTCTGTAGTGTGTAGTCTACCTTCTGAGCCTGTGCTATAGTCTGTAGTCTGTAGTGTGTGTAGTCTACCTTCTGAGCCTGTGATATAGTCTGTAGTCTGTAGTGTGTAGTCTACCTTCTGAGCCTGTGATATAGTCTGTAGTGTGTAGTGTGTGTAGTCTACCTTCTGAGCCTGTGATATAGTCTGTAGTCTGTAGTGTGTGTAGTCTACCTTCTGAGCCTGTGATATAGTCTGTAGTCTGTAGTGTGTAGTCTACCTTCTGAGCCTGTGATATAGTCTGTAGTCTGTAGTGTGTAGTCTACCTTCTGAGCCTGTGATATAGTCTGTAGTCTGTAGTGTGTGTAGTCTACCTTCTGAGCCTGTGATATAGTCTGTAGTCTGTAGTGTGTAGTCTACCTTCTGAGCCTGTGATATAGTCTGTAGTCTGTAGTGTGTGTAGTCTACCTTCTGAGCCTGTGATATAGTCTGTAGTCTGTAGTGTGTGTAGTCTACCTTCTGAGCCTGTGATATAGTCTGTAGTGTGTGTAGTCTACCTTCTGAGCCTGTGCTATAGTCTGTAGTCTGTAGTGTGTAGTCTACCTTCTGAGCCTGTGCTATAGTCTGTAGTCTGTAGTGTGTAGTCTACCTTCTGAGCCTGTGATATAGTCTGTAGTGTGTAGTGTGTAGTCTACCTTCTGAGCCTGTGATATAGTCTGTAGTCTGTAGTGTGTAGTCTACCTTCTGAGCCTGTGCTATAGTCTGTAGTGTGTAGTCTACCTTCTGAGCCTGTGCTATAGTCTGTAGTCTGTAGTGTGTGTAGTCTACCTTCTGAGCCTGTGATATAGTCTGTAGTCTGTAGTGTGTGTAGTCTACCTTCTGAGCCTGTGATATAGTCTGTAGTCTGTAGTGTGTGTAGTATACCTTCTGAGCCTGTGATATAGTCTGTAGTGTGTAGTCTACCTTCTGAGCCTGTGATATAGTCTGTAGTCTGTAGTGTGTAGTATACCTTCTGAGCCTGTGATATAGTCTGTAGTCTGTAGTGTGTGTAGTCTACCTTCTGAGCCTGTGATATAGTCTGTAGTGTGTGTAGTCTACCTTCTGAGCCTGTGCTATAGTCTGTAGTCTGTAGTGTGTAGTCTACCTTCTGAGCCTGTGCTATAGTCTGTAGTCTGTAGTGTGTGTAGTCTACCTTCTGAGCCTGTGATATAGTCTGTAGTCTGTAGTGTGTGTAGTCTACCTTCTGAGCCTGTGATATAGTCTGTAGTCTGTAGTGTGTGTAGTCTACCTTCTGAGCCTGTGATATAGTCTGTAGTCTGTAGTGTGTGTAGTATACCTTCTGAGCCTGTGATATAGTCTGTAGTCTGTAGTGTGTAGTCTACCTTCTGAGCCTGTGATATAGTCTGTAGTCTGTAGTGTGTGTAGTCTACCTTCTGAGCCTGTGCTATAGTCTGTAGTGTGTAGTCTACCTTCTGAGCCTGTGATATAGTCTGTAGTCTGTAGTGTGTAGTATACCTTCTGAGCCTGTGATATAGTCTGTAGTCTGTAGTGTGTGTAGTCTACCTTCTGAGCCTGTGCTATAGTCTGTAGTGTGTAGTCTACCTTCTGAGCCTGTGATATAGTCTGTAGTCTGTAGTGTGTGTAGTCTACCTTCTGAGCCTGTGATATAGTCTGTAGTCTGTACTGTGTGTAGTCTACCTTCTGAGCCTGTAATATAGTCTGTAGTGTGTAGTGTGTAGTCTACCTTCTGAGCCTGTGCTATAGTCTGTAGTGTGTAGTCTACCTTCTGAGCCTGTGATATAGTCTGTAGTCTGTAGTGTGTGTAGTCTACCTTCTGAGCCTGTGATATAGTCTATAGTGTGTAGTCTACCTTCTGAGCCTGTGATATAGTCTGTAGTCTGTACTGTGTGTAGTCTACCTTCTGAGCCTGTAATATAGTCTGTAGTGTGTAGTGTGTAGTCTACCTTCTGAGCCTGTGATATAGTCTGTAGTCTGTAGTGTGTGTAGTCTACCTTCTGAGCCTGTGCTATAGTCTGTAGTGTGTAGTCTACCTTCTGAGCCTGTGATATAGTCTATAGTCTGTAGTGTGTAGTCTACCTTCTGAGCCTGTGATATAGTCTTTAGTGTGTAGTCCACCTTCTGAGCCTGTGATATAGTCTATAGTCTGTAGTGTGTAGTGTGTAGTCTACCTTCTGAGCCTGTGCTATAGTCTGTAGTGTGTAGTCTACCTTCTGAGCCTGTGATATAGTCTGTAGTCTGTAGTGTGTAGTCTACCTTCTGAGCCTGTGATATAGTCTGTAGTCTGTAGTGTGTAGTCTACCTTCTGAGCCTGTGCTATAGTCTGTAGTGTGTAGTCTACCTTCTGAGCCTGTGCTATAGTCTGTAGTGTGTAGTCTACCTTCTGAGCCTGTGATATAGTCTATAGTCTGTAGTGTGTAGTCTACCTTCTGAGCCTGTGCTATAGTCTGTAGTGTGTAGTCTACCTTCTGAGCCTGTGATATAGTCTGTAGTCTGTAGTGTGTGTAGTCTACCTTCTGAGCCTGTGATATAGTCTGTAGTGTGTAGTGTGTAGTCTACCTTCTGAGCCTGTGATATAGTCTGTAGTCTGTAGTGTGTAGTCTACCTTCTGAGCCTGTGCTATAGTCTGTAGTGTGTAGTCTACCTTCTGAGCCTGTGATATAGTCTGTAGTCTGTAGTGTGTAGTCTACCTTCTGAGCCTGTGATATAGTCTGTAGTGTGTAGTGTGTGTAGTCTACCTTCTGAGCCTGTGATATAGTCTGTAGTCTGTAGTGTGTGTAGTCTACCTTCTGAGCCTGTGATATAGTCTGTAGTCTGTAGTGTGTAGTCTACCTTCTGAGCCTGTGATATAGTCTGTAGTCTGTAGTGTGTAGTCTACCTTCTGAGCCTGTGATATAGTCTGTAGTCTGTAGTGTGTGTAGTCTACCTTCTGAGCCTGTGATATAGTCTGTAGTCTGTAGTGTGTAGTCTACCTTCTGAGCCTGTGATATAGTCTGTAGTCTGTAGTGTGTGTAGTCTACCTTCTGAGCCTGTGATATAGTCTGTAGTCTGTAGTGTGTGTAGTCTACCTTCTGAGCCTGTGATATAGTCTGTAGTGTGTGTAGTCTACCTTCTGAGCCTGTGCTATAGTCTGTAGTCTGTAGTGTGTAGTCTACCTTCTGAGCCTGTGCTATAGTCTGTAGTCTGTAGTGTGTAGTCTACCTTCTGAGCCTGTGATATAGTCTGTAGTGTGTAGTGTGTAGTCTACCTTCTGAGCCTGTGATATAGTCTGTAGTCTGTAGTGTGTAGTCTACCTTCTGAGCCTGTGCTATAGTCTGTAGTGTGTAGTCTACCTTCTGAGCCTGTGCTATAGTCTGTAGTCTGTAGTGTGTGTAGTCTACCTTCTGAGCCTGTGATATAGTCTGTAGTCTGTAGTGTGTAGTCTACCTTCTGAGCCTGTGATATAGTCTGTAGTGTGTAGTCTACCTTCTGAGCCTGTGCTGTAGTCTGTAGTGTGTAGTCTACCTTCTGAGCCTGTGATATAGTCTGTAGTCTGTAGTGTGTAGTCTACCTTCTGAGCCTGTGATATAGTCTGTAGTGTGTAGTGTGTAGTCTACCTTCTGAGCCTGTGATATAGTCTGTAGTCTGTAGTGTGTAGTCTACCTTCTGAGCCTGTGCTATAGTCTGTAGTGTGTAGTCTACCTTCTGAGCCTGTGATATAGTCTGTAGTGTGTGTAGTCTACCTTCTGAGCCTGTGCTATAGTTTGTAGTCTGTAGTGTGTAGTCTACCTTCTGAGCCTGTGATATAGTCTGTAGTCTGTAGTGTGTAGTCTACCTTCTGAGCCTGTGATATAGTCTGTAGTGTGTAGTGTGTAGTCTACCTTCTGAGCCTGTGATATAGTCTGTAGTCTGTAGTGTGTGTAGTCTACCTTCTGAGCCTGTGCTATAGTCTGTAGTCTGTAGTGTGTAGTCTACCTTCTGAGCCTGTGATATAGTCTGTAGTCTGTAGTGTGTAGTCTACCTTCTGAGCCTGTGCTATAGTCTGTAGTCTGTAGTGTGTAGTCTACCTTCTGAGCCTGTGATATAGTCTGTAGTGTGTAGTGTGTAGTCTACCTTCTGAGCCTGTGATATAGTCTGTAGTCTGTAGTGTGTAGTCTACCTTCTGAGCCTGTGCTATAGTCTGTAGTGTGTAGTCTACCTTCTGAGCCTGTGCTATAGTCTGTAGTCTGTAGTGTGTGTAGTCTACCTTCTGAGCCTGTGATATAGTCTGTAGTCTGTAGTGTGTAGTCTACCTTCTGAGCCTGTGATATAGTCTGTAGTGTGTAGTGTGTGTAGTCTACCTTCTGAGCCTGTGATATAGTCTGTAGTCTGTAGTGTGTGTAGTCTACCTTCTGAGCCTGTGATATAGTCTGTAGTCTGTAGTGTGTAGTCTACCTTCTGAGCCTGTGATATAGTCTGTAGTCTGTAGTGTGTAGTCTACCTTCTGAGCCTGTGATATAGTCTGTAGTCTGTAGTGTGTGTAGTCTACCTTCTGAGCCTGTGATATAGTCTGTAGTCTGTAGTGTGTAGTCTACCTTCTGAGCCTGTGATATAGTCTGTAGTCTGTAGTGTGTGTAGTCTACCTTCTGAGCCTGTGATATAGTCTGTAGTCTGTAGTGTGTGTAGTCTACCTTCTGAGCCTGTGATATAGTCTGTAGTGTGTGTAGTCTACCTTCTGAGCCTGTGCTATAGTCTGTAGTCTGTAGTGTGTAGTCTACCTTCTGAGCCTGTGCTATAGTCTGTAGTCTGTAGTGTGTAGTCTACCTTCTGAGCCTGTGATATAGTCTGTAGTGTGTAGTGTGTAGTCTACCTTCTGAGCCTGTGATATAGTCTGTAGTCTGTAGTGTGTAGTCTACCTTCTGAGCCTGTGCTATAGTCTGTAGTGTGTAGTCTACCTTCTGAGCCTGTGCTATAGTCTGTAGTCTGTAGTGTGTGTAGTCTACCTTCTGAGCCTGTGATATAGTCTGTAGTCTGTAGTGTGTAGTCTACCTTCTGAGCCTGTGATATAGTCTGTAGTGTGTAGTCTACCTTCTGAGCCTGTGCTGTAGTCTGTAGTGTGTAGTCTACCTTCTGAGCCTGTGATATAGTCTGTAGTGTGTAGTCCACCTTCTGAGCCTGTGATATAGTCTGTAGTCTGTAGTGTGTGTAGTCTACCTTCTGAGCCTGTGATATAGTCTGTAGTGTGTGTAGTCTACCTTCTGAGCCTGTGCTATAGTCTGTAGTCTGTAGTGTGTGTAGTCTACCTTCTGAGCCTGTGATATAGTCTGTAGTCTGTAGTGTGTGTAGTCTACCTTCTGAGCCTGTGATATAGTCTGTAGTCTGTAGTGTGTGTAGTATACCTTCTGAGCCTGTGATATAGTCTGTAGTGTGTAGTCTACCTTCTGAGCCTGTGATATAGTCTGTAGTCTGTAGTGTGTAGTATACCTTCTGAGCCTGTGATATAGTCTGTAGTCTGTAGTGTGTGTAGTCTACCTTCTGAGCCTGTGATATAGTCTGTAGTGTGTGTAGTCTACCTTCTGAGCCTGTGCTATAGTCTGTAGTCTGTAGTGTGTAGTCTACCTTCTGAGCCTGTGATATAGTCTGTAGTCTGTAGTGTGTAGTCTGTAGTGTGTAGTCTACCTTCTGAGCCTGTGATATAGTCTGTAGTGTGTAGTCTACCTTCTGAGCCTGTGATATAGTCTGTAGTGTGTAGTCTACCTTCTGAGCCTGTGATATAGTCTGTAGTCTGTAGTGTGTGTAGTCTACCTTCTGAGCCTGTGATATAGTCTGTAGTCTGTAGTGTGTGTAGTCTACCTTCTGAGCCTGTGATATAGTCTGTAGTCTGTAGTGTGTGTAGTATACCTTCTGAGCCTGTGATATAGTCTGTAGTGTGTAGTCTACCTTCTGAGCCTGTGATATAGTCTGTAGTCTGTAGTGTGTAGTCTACCTTCTGAGCCTGTGATATAGTCTGTAGTGTGTAGTCTACCTTCTGAGCCTGTGATATAGTCTGTAGTCTGTAGTGTGTAGTCTACCTTCTGAGCCTGTGATATAGTCTGTAGTCTGTAGTGTGTGTAGTCTACCTTCTGAGCCTGTGATATAGTCTGTAGTGTGTAGTCTACCTTCTGAGCCTGTGCTATAGTCTGTAGTGTGTAGTCTACCTTCTGAGCCTGTGATATAGTCTGTAGTCTGTAGTGTGTGTAGTCTACCTTCTGAGCCTGTGATATAGTCTGTAGTGTGTAGTGTGTAGTCTACCTTCTGAGCCTGTGATATAGTCTGTAGTGTGTAGTGTGTAGTCTACCTTCTGAGCCTGTGCTATAGTCTGTAGTGTGTAGTGTGTAGTCTACCTTCTGAGCCTGTGATATAGTCTGTAGTCTGTAGTGTGTAGTCTACCTTCTGAGCCTGTGATATAGTCTGTAGTCTGTAGTGTGTAGTCTACCTTCTGAGCCTGTGATATAGTCTATAGTCTGTAGTGTGTAGTATACCTTCTGAGCCTGTGATATAGTCTGTAGTCTGTAGTGTGTGTAGTCTACCTTCTGAGCCTGTGATATAGTCTATAGTCTGTAGTGTGTAGTCTACCTTCTGAGCCTGTGATATAGTCTGTAGTCTGTAGTGTGTAGTCTACCTTCTGAGCCTGTGATATAGTCTGTAGTCTGTAGTGTGTAGTCTACCTTCTGAGCCTGTGATATAGTCTGTAGTCTGTAGTGTGTAGTCTACCTTCTGAGCCTGTGATATAGTCTGTAGTCTGTAGTGTGTAGTCTACCTTCTGAGCCTGTGCTATAGTCTGTAGTGTGTAGTCTACCTTCTGAGCCTGTGATATAGTCTGTAGTCTGTAGTGTGTGTAGTCTACCTTCTGAGCCTGTGATATAGTCTGTAGTGTGTAGTGTGTAGTCTACCTTCTGAGCCTGTGATATAGTCTGTAGTGTGTAGTGTGTAGTCTACCTTCTGAGCCTGTGCTATAGTCTGTAGTGTGTAGTCTACCTTCTGAGCCTGTGATATAGTCTATAGTCTGTAGTGTGTAGTCTACCTTCTGAGCCTGTGCTATAGTCTGTAGTGTGTAGTCTACCTTCTGAGCCTGTGATATAGTCTATAGTCTGTAGTGTGTAGTCTACCTTCTGAGCCTGTGATATAGTCTGTAGTCTGTAGTGTGTAGTCTACCTTCTGAGCCTGTGATATAGTCTATAGTCTGTAGTGTGTAGTATACCTTCTGAGCCTGTGATATAGTCTGTAGTCTGTAGTGTGTAGTCTACCTTCTGAGCCTGTGATATAGTCTGTAGTCTGTAGTGTGTAGTCTACCTTCTGAGCCTGTGATATAGTCTGTAGTCTGTAGTCTGTAGTCTACCTTCTGAGCCTGTGCTATAGTCTGTAGTGTGTAGTCTACCTTCTGAGCCTGTGATATAGTCTGTAGTCTGTAGTGTGTAGTCTACCTTCTGAGCCTGTGATATAGTCTGTAGTCTGTAGTCTGTAGTCTACCTTCTGAGCCTGTGCTATAGTCTGTAGTGTGTAGTCTACCTTCTGAGCCTGTGATATAGTCTGTAGTCTGTAGTGTGTGTAGTCTACCTTCTGAGCCTGTGATATAGTCTGTAGTGTGTAGTGTGTAGTCTACCTTCTGAGCCTGTGCTATAGTCTATAGTGTGTAGTCTACCTTCTGAGCCTGTGATATAGTCTGTAGTCTGTAGTGTGTGTAGTCTACCTTCTGAGCCTGTGATATAGTCTGTAGTCTGTAGTGTGTAGTCTACCTTCTGAGCCTGTGATATAGTCTGTAGTCTGTAGTGTGTGTAGTCTACCTTCTGAGCCTGTGATATAGTCTGTAGTCTGTAGTGTGTAGTCTACCTTCTGAGCCTGTGATATAGTCTGTAGTCTGTAGTGTGTAGTCTACCTTCTGAGCCTGTGATATAGTCTGTAGTCTGTAGTGTGTAGTCTACCTTCTGAGCCTGTGATATAGTCTATAGTGTGTAGTCTACCTTCTGAGCCTGTGCTATAGCCTTCCGGACCACCTCCTTGATGTGTGTGTGTCCATCAGCTGGGGGCTGCGTGTGCACGTTGACGCGTGTCACTCCTCGGTATGACGCGGCGTCGGGCCAGCCCAGGTCCAGGTCGGGTATAGAATCTTCAGAGCGGTCGGGCCAGTACTGTAATGACAGTGGCCCATTTCCCCCGTCATACTCCTTCGGGGACGCGCTGCTCGCTCCCGCCTCGGCCTTGAGGTGCTCGCTCCCAGGCCGGTAGGCCTCCACGGTGCGCGCCAGCCGCAGGAGCTCCGGTTCAGACAGGAAGTTTCGGAGGCCGTGGTCACCGAGGTAGGTGCTAAAGGCCTCTCGCCCCCCGGTCAGCAGAGCCTCTAAGGCGAGCCGCTGGTCCTCGCTGTAAAAGAACTCGGGTTTGGACTCGGTCACACGCCAGTTGACGTGATGCTCATCGAGACACTGCACCTGAGACAGAGCCATGGCGCTACACCGTATCAATACCGAACTGATAATCACCGACGGATCAATAATATAATCCTATAGATATTAAAGACCGAGTGTTTACTGAAGAACATGAAATATACAATCCACGGTTGAACCGGGAGATATATCCAAACCTTTCCTAAAGGAGTTAAACTGTCTCAGCTCATGTTGAATTCGGTTGAACCGGGAGATTTATCCAAACCTTTCGTTAAAAGAGTTAAACTGTCTCAGCTCATGTTGTATTTGGTTGAACCGGGAGATTTTTTCAAACCTTTCGTTAAAAGAGTTAAACTGTCTCAGCTCATGTTGTATTCGTATCCGTGTACAGCAGCTTCCCGCGACGTGTCCCATAAAACACTAATAAAGTTTAAAATAAATAAAACGGCGACTTTTCTCCTCAAAGCCGACAGAAACCGAGCCAGACCGACTGGTTAATCAGCAGCACCGTATAAACTACCGGTCGTCCAAATTGAGTCGGTGCGTCTCCTCGTGTTGTAAAACCCAATAGAATTTGATCAGAACTCAATAGTTACAGACTGAATGTGAAACGTTTCTGTGAGATGATCACGGGTTAATCTCCCAGCGGAGCCTAAAACCACATCTCATGCACAAACACGCAGACACAGGTAAACCGGGACAACATTCTCCACCCCGCCACACCCGTCACATGACCGTTCCGGTCGAGCACCGGGGGCATGGATGTGTGTTAGTGTGAGTCAGAGGATCTTTTCAAACAGCAGCCGTTATAATCCAGCCGGAGGTGGGTGACTTGTTCAACTGTTCTGATGACGAGACTCCTTTCAAAACGTCTCGTCTGCGGTTAAAAACGTTTCTCTCGGTTCTATTTTACTGGAAGCGATTCACTTCCTAGATCCCGTTTAGTTCCTCCAGAAAACTGTTGAAAGGCGAAGCAGTTTCGAGACAAAACTCTGCGGAGTTTCTTCCAGAAGTGTGTTGTCCTTTATAGACAAAGTTCCAAAAGTCCCAAATACAAAACGACCGGTTAATAATAACGAGAGTTAATAACCGCTAATTATCCTGTATCGCGGAGATCTAGCGTGTCTGGTCTGTAACTCGAGCTGTGAACTCGGTAACGGAAGCTGTTCTCACCGGGGACTCGAGGGCGGAGTGTCCGGTTAGTGGGTCAGAGAATAATAGAGAACCTAGAAACACTATAACCCCGCCTCATGTGTCGTGGCTAGAAGGTATCCTGCTTTTGTCAGAATTGACTTTTTTGTAGCAGGTTACGCCTCGATCACACCGACAGTGTTTTGCATTTTGGTTCACCAGAAGTACATTCATTTCCAATGGAACGAGGGTAATAATGATTTATTATAATCATAGACATTAAAACCAGTGTTATAATGGTGTATTATAATCATATACATTAAAACCAGGGTAATAATGGTGTATTATAATCATAGACATTAAAACCAGGGTAATAATGGTGTATTATAATCATAGACATTAAAACCAGGGTAATACTGGTGTTTAATGTCATATATATTAAAACCAGGGTATTAATGGTGTGTAATAATCATAGACATTAAAACCAGGGTAATATTGGTGTGTAATAATCATAGACAGTAAAACCAGGGTAATATTGGTGTGTAATAATCATAGACATTAAAACCAGGGTAATAATGGTGTATTATAATCATAGACATTAAAACCAGGGTAATAATGGTGTTTAATGTCATATATATTAAAACCAGGGTAATAATGGTGTGTAATAATCATAGACATTAAAACCAGGGTAATAATGGTGTTTAATGTCATATATATTAAAACCAGGGTAATAATGGTGTGTAATAATCATAGACATTAAAACCAGGGTAATAATGGTGTGTAATAATCATAGACATTAAAACCAGGGTAATAATGGTGTGTAATAATCATAGACATTAAAACCAGGGTAATAATGGTGTGTAATAATCATAGACATTAAAACCAGGGTAATAATGGTGTGTAATAATCATAGACATTAAAACCAGGGTAATAATGGTGTATAATAATCATAGACATTAAAACCAGGGTAATAATTGTGTGTTCCAGACTCGGTGGGGTGTGTGGACCCAGAGGAGTGTGTGAGGGTGTGTGTGATAATCATAGACATTAAAACCAGGGTTATAATGGTGTATAATAATCTTAGACATTATAACCAGGGTAATAATTGTGTGTTCCAGACTCGGTGGGGTGTGTGGACCCAGAGGAGTGTGTGAGGGTGTGTGGAGCAGAGGTGGGCTGCTCCAACATCGCCTTCCCCAAACTGGTCATCGAACTCATGCCCAGCGGTGAGTGAGTGTGTGTGTGTGTAATGCTGTATGTGTGTAAAAGCCTAGTGTAGAATGTATCAGTCATGTCTCTGGGTGGTGTGGTGTAGAATGTATCAGTCATGTCTCTGGGTGGTGTAGAATGTATCAGTCATGTCTCCTGGTGGTGTAGAATGTATCAGTCATGTCTCTGGGTGGTGTAGAATGTATCAGTCATGTCTCTGGGTGGTGTAGAATGTATCAGTCATGTCTCTGGGTGGTGTAGAATGTATCAGTCATGTCTCTGGGTGGTGTAGAATGTATCAGTCATGTCTCTGGGTGGTGTAGAATGTATCAGTCATGTCTCTGGGTGGTGTAGAATGTATCAGTCATGTCTCTGGGTGGTGTAGAATGTATCAGTCATGTCTCTGGGTGGTGTAGAATGTATCAGTCATGTCTCTGGGTGGTGTAGTGTAGAATGTATCAGTCATGTCTCTGGGTGGTGTAGTGTAGAATGTATCAGTCATGTCTCTGGGTGGTGTAGTGTAGAATGTATCAGTCATGTCTCTGGGTGGTGTAGTGTAGAATGTATCAGTCATGTCTCTGGGTGGTGTAGTGTAGAATGTATCAGTCATGTCTCTGGGTGGTGTAGTGTAGAATGTATCAGTCATGTCTCTGGGTGGTGTAGTGTAGAATGTATCAGTCATGTCTCTGGGTGGTGTAGTGTAGAATGTATCAGTCATGTCTCTGGGTGGTGTAGAATGTATCAGTCATGTCTCTGGGTGGTGTAGAATGTATCAGTCATGTCTCTGGGTGGTGTAGAATGTATCAGTCATGTCTCTGGGTGGTGTAGAATGTATCAGTCATGTCTCTGGGTGGTGTAGAATGTATCAGTCATGTCTCTGGGTGGTGTAGAATGTATCAGTCATGTCTCTGGGTGGTGTAGAATGTATCAGTCATGTCTCTGGGTGGTGTAGAATGTATCAGTCATGTCTCTGGGTGGTGTAGAATGTATCAGTCATGTCTCTGGGTGGTGTAGAATGTATCAGTCATGTCTCTGGGTGGTGTAGAATGTATCAGTCATGTCTCTGGGTGGTGTAGAATGTATCAGTCATGTCTCTGGGTGGTGTAGAATGTATCAGTCATGTCTCTGGGTGGTGTAGTGTAGAATGTATCAGTCATGTCTCTGGGTGGTGTAGAATGTATCAGTCATGTCTCTGGGTGGTGTAGAATGTATCAGTCATGTCTCTGGGTGGTGTAGTGTAGAATGTATCAGTCATGTCTCTGGGTGGTGTAGAATGTATCAGTCATGTCTCTGGGTGGTGTAGAATGTATCAGTCATGTCTCTGGGTGGTGTAGAATGTATCAGTCATGTCTCTGGGTGGTGTAGTGTAGAATGTATCAGTCATGTCTCTGGGTGGTGTAGAATGTATCAGTCATGTCTCTGGGTGGTGTAGAATGTATCAGTCATGTCTCTGGGTGGTGTAGTGTAGAATGTATCAGTCATGTCTCTGGGTGGTGTAGTGTAGAATGTATCAGTCATGTCTCTGGGTGGTGTAGAATGTATCAGTCATGTCCCTGGGTGGTGTAGTGTAGAATGTATCAGTCATGTCTCTGGGTGGTGTAGAATGTATCAGTCATGTCTCTGGGTGGTGTAGAATGTATCAGTCATGTCTCTGGGTGGTGTAGAATGTATCAGTCAATTCTCTGGGTGGTGTAGTGTAGAATGTATCAGTCATGTCTCTGGGTGGTGTAGTGTAGAATGTATCAGTCATGTCTCTGGGTGGTGTAGTGTAGAATGTATCAGTCATGTCTCTGGGTGGTGTAGTGTAGAATGTATCAGTCATGTCTCTGGGTGGTGTAGTGTAGAATGTATCAGTCATGTCTCTGGGTGGTGTAGTGTAGAATGTATCAGTCATGTCTCTGGGTGGTGTAGTGTAGAATGTATCAGTCATGTCTCTGGGTGGTGTAGTGTAGAATGTATCAGTCATGTCTCTGGGTGGTGTAGTGTAGAATGTATCAGTCATGTCTCTGGGTGGTGTAGTGTAGAATATATCAGTCATGTCTCTGGGTGGTGTAGAATGTATCAGTCATGTCTCTGGGTGGTGTAGTGTAGAATGTATCAGTCATGTCTCTGGGTGGTGTAGTGTAGAATGTATCAGTCATGTCTCTGGGTGGTGTAGTGTAGAATGTATCAGTCATGTCTCTGGGTGGTGTAGTGTAGAATGTATCAGTCATGTCTCTGGGTGGTGTAGTGTAGAATGTATCAGTCATGTCTCTGGGTGGTGTAGTGTAGAATGTATCAGTCATGTCTCTGGGTGGTGTAGTGTAGAATGTATCAGTCATGTCTCTGGGTGGTGTAGTGCAGAATGTTTCAGTCATGTCTCTGGGTGGTGTAGAATGTATCAGTCATGTCTCTGGGTGGTGTAGTGTAGAATGTATCAGTCATGTCTCTGGGTGGTGTAGTGTAGAATGTATCAGTCATGTCTCTGGGTGGTGTAGTGTAGAATGTATCAGTCATGTCTCTGGGTGGTGTAGTGTAGAATGTATCAGTCATGTCTCTGGGTGGTGTAGTGTAGAATGTATCAGTCATGTCTCTGGGTGGTGTAGAATGTATCAGTCATGTCTCTGGGTGGTGTAGAATGTATCAGTCATGTCTCTGGGTGGTGTAGTGTAGAATGTATCAGTCATGTCTCTGGGTGGTGTAGAATGTATCAGTCATGTCTCTGGGTGGTGTAGTGTAGAATGTATCAGTCATGTCTCTGGGTGGTGTAGAATGTATCAGTCATGTCTCTGGGTGGTGTAGAATGTATCAGTCATGTCTCTGGGTGGTGTAGTGTAGAATGTATCAGTCATGTCTCTGGGTGGTGTAGTGTAGAATGTATCAGTCATGTCTCTGGGTGGTGTAGTGTAGAATGTATCAGTCATGTCTCTGGGTGGTGTAGTGTAGAATGTATCAGTCATGTCTCTGGGTGGTGTAGAATGTATCAGTCATGTCTCTGGGTGGTGTAGTGTAGAATGTATCAGTCATGTCTCTGGGTGGTGTAGAATGTATCAGTCATGTCTCTGGGTGGTGTAGTGTAGAATGTATCAGTCATGTCTCTGGGTGGTGTAGTGTAGAATGTATCAGTCATGTCTCTGGGTGGTGTAGTGTAGAATGTATCAGTCATGTCTCTGGGTGGTGTAGAATGTATCAGTCATGTCTCTGGGTGGTGTAGTGTAGAATGTATCAGTCATGTCTCTGGGTGGTGTAGTGTAGAATGTATCAGTCATGTCTCTGGGTGGTGTAGTGTAGAATGTATCAGTCATGTCTCTGGGTGGTGTAGTGTAGAATGTATCAGTCATGTCTCTGGGTGGTGTAGAATGTATCAGTCATGTCTCTGGGTGGTGTAGAATGTATCAGTCATGTCTCTGGGTGGTGTAGAATGTATCAGTCATGTCTCTGGGTGGTGTAGTGTAGAATGTATCAGTCATGTCTCTGGGTGGTGTAGAATGTATCAGTCATGTCTCTGGGTGGTGTAGTGTAGAATGTATCAGTCATGTCTCTGGGTGGTGTAGAATGTATCAGTCATGTCTCTGGGTGGTGTAGTGTAGAATGTATCAGTCATGTCTCTGGGTGGTGTAGAATGTATCAGTCATGTCTCTGGGTGGTGTAGTGTAGAATGTATCAGTCATGTCTCTGGGTGGTGTAGAATGTATCAGTCATGTCTCTGGGTGGTGTAGTGTAGAATGTATCAGTCATGTCTCTGGGTGGTGTAGAATGTATCAGTCATGTCTCTGGGTGGTGTAGTGTAGAATGTATCAGTCATGTCTCTGGGTGGTGTAGTGTAGAATGTATCAGTCATGTCTCTGGGTGGTGTAGTGTAGAATGTATCAGTCATGTCTCTGGGTGGTGTAGAATGTATCAGTCATGTCTCTGGGTGGTGTAGAATGTATCAGTCATGTCTCTGGGTGGTGTAGAATGTATCAGTCATGTCTCTGGGTGGTGTAGTGTAGAATGTATCAGTCATGTCTCTGGGTGGTGTAGAATGTATCAGTCATGTCTCTGGGTGGTGTAGTGTAGAATGTATCAGTCATGTCTCTGGGTGGTGTAGAATGTATCAGTCATGTCTCTGGGTGGTGTAGTGTAGAATGTATCAGTCATGTCTCTGGGTGGTGTAGAATGTATCAGTCATGTCTCTGGGTGGTGTAGAATGTATCAGTCATGTCTCTGGGTGGTGTAGAATGTATCAGTCATGTCTCTGGGTGGTGTAGAATGTATCAGTCATGTCTCTGGGTGGTGTAGAATGTATCAGTCATGTCTCTGGGTGGTGTAGAATGTATCAGTCATGTCTCTGGGTGGTGTAGTGTAGAATGTATCAGTCATGTCTCTGGGTGGTGTAGAATGTATCAGTCATGTCTCTGGGTGGTGTAGTGTAGAATGTATCAGTCATGTCTCTGGGTGGTGTAGAATGTATCAGTCATGTCTCTGGGTGGTGTAGAATGTATCAGTCATGTCTCTGGGTGGTGTAGTGTAGAATGTATCAGTCATGTCTCTGGGTGGTGTAGAATGTATCAGTCATGTCTCTGGGTGGTGTAGAATGTATCAGTCATGTCTCTGGGTGGTGTAGAATGTATCAGTCATGTCTCCTGGTGGTGTAGTGTAGAATGTATCAGTCATGTCTCTGGTTGGTGTAGAATGTATCAGTCATGTCTCTGGTTGGTGTAGAATGTATCAGTCATGTCTCTGGGTGGTGTAGAATGTATCAGTCATGTCTCTGGGTGGTGTAGTGTAGAATGTATCAGTCATGTCTCTGGGTGGTGTAGAATGTATCAGTCATGTCTCTGGGTGGTGTAGTGTAGATTGTATCAGTCATGTCTCTGGGTGGTGTAGTGTAGAATGTATCAGTCATGTCTCTGGGTGGTGTAGTGTAGAATGTATCGGTCATGTCTCTGGGTGGTGTAGAATGTATCAGTCATGTCTCTGGGTGGTGTAGTGTAGATTGTATCAGTCATGTCTCTGGGTGGTGTGGTGTAGAATGTATCAGTCATGTCTCTGGGTAGTGTAGAATGTATCAGTCATGTCTCAGGGTGGTGTAGAATGTATCAGTCATGTCTCAGGGTGGTGTAGAATGTATCAGTCATGTCTCTGGGTGGTGTAGAATGTATCAGTCATGTCTCTGGGTGGTGTAGAATGTATCAGTCATGTCTCCTGGTGGTGTAGTGTAGAATGTATCAGTCATGTCTCTGGTTGGTGTAGAATGTATCAGTCATGTCTCTGGTTGGTGTAGAATGTATCAGTCATGTCTCTGGGTGGTGTAGAATGTATCAGTCATGTCTCTGGTTGGTGTAGAATGTATCAGTCATGTCTCTGGGTGGTGTAGAATGTATCAGTCATGTCTCTGGGTGGTGTAGTGTAGAATGTATCAGTCATGTCTCTGGGTGGTGTAGAATGTATCAGTCATGTCTCTGGGTGGTGTAGAATGTATCAGTCATGTCTCTGGGTGGTGTAGAATGTATCAGTCATGTCTCTGGGTGGTGTAGTGTAGAATGTATCAGTCATGTCTCTGGGTGGTGTAGATTGTATCAGTCATGTCTCTGGGTGGTGTAGTGTAGAATGTATCAGTCATGTCTCTGGGTGGTGTAGTGTAGAATGTATCAGTCATGTCTCTGGGTGGTGTAGAATGTATCAGTCATGTCTCTGGGTGGTGTAGTGTAGAATGTATCAGTCATGTCTCTGGGTGGTGTTGTGTAGAATGTATCAGTCATGTCTCTGGGTGGTGTAGTGTAGAGTGTATCAGTCATGTCTCTGGGTGGTGTAGTGTAGAATGTATCAGTCATGTCTCTGGGTGGTGTAGAATGTATCAGTCATGTCTCTGGGTGGTGTAGTGTAGAATGTATCAGTCATGTCTCTGGGTGGTGTAGAATGTATCAGTCATGTCTCTGGGTGGTGTAGAATGTATCAGTCATGTCTCTGGGTGGTGTGGTGTAGAATGTATCAGTCATGTCTCTGGGTGGTGTAGTGTAGAATGTATCAGTCATGTCTCTGGGTGGTGTAGAATGTATCAGTCATGTCTCTGGGTGGTGTAGAATGTATCAGTCATGTCTCTAGGTGGTGTAGAATGTATCAGTCATGTCTCAGGGTGGTGTAGAATGTATCCGTCATGTCTCTGGGTAGTGTAGAATGTATCAGTCATGTCTCTGGGTGGTGTAGTGTAGAATGTATCAGTCATGTCTCTGGGTGGTGTAGTGTAGAATGTATCAGTCATGTCTCTGGGTGGTGTAGAATGTATCAGTCATGTCTCTGGGTGGTGTAGAATGTATCAGTCATGTCTCTGGGTGGTGTAGTGTAGAATGTATCAGTCATGTCTCTGGGTGGTGTAGTGTAGAATGTATCAGTCATGTCTCTGGGTGGTGTAGTGTAGAATGTATCAGTCATGTCTCTGGGTGGTGTAGAATGTATCTGTCATATCTCTGGGTGGTGTAGAATGTATCAGTCATGTCTCTGGGTGGTGTAGTGTAGAATGTATCAGTCATGTCTCTGGGTGGTGTAGTGTAGAATGTATCAGTCATGTCTCTGTGTGGTGTAGTGTAGAATGTATCAGTCATGTCTCTGGGTGGTGTAGAATGTATCAGTCATGTCTCTGGGTGGTGTAGAATGTATCACTCATGTCTCTGGGTGGTGTAGAATGTATCAGTCATGTCTCCTGGTGGTGTAGAATGTATCAGTCATGTCTCTGGGTGGTGTAGTGTAGAATGTATCAGTCATGTCTCTGGGTGGTGTAGTGTAGAATGTATCAGTCATGTCTCTGGGTGGTGTAGTGTAGAATGTATCAGTCATGTCTTTGGGTGGTGTAGTGTAGAATGTATCAGTCATGTCTCTGGGTGGTGTAGTGTAGAATGTATCAGTCATGTCTCTGGGTGGTGTAGTGTAGAATGTATCAGTCATGTCTCTGGGTGGTGTAGTGTAGAATGTATCAGTCATGTCTCTGGGTGGTGTAGAATGTATCAGTCATGTCTCTGGGTGGTGTAGAATGTATCAGTCATGTCTCTGGGTAGTGTAGAATGTATCAGTCATGTCTCTGGGTGGTGTAGTGTATAATGTATCAGTCATGTCTCTGGGTGGTGTAGAATGTATCAGTCATGTCTCTGGGTGGTGTAGTGTAGAATGTATCAGTCATGTCTCTCGGTGGTGTAGTGTAGAATGTATCAGTCATGTCTCTGGGTGGTGTAGAATGTATCAGTCATATCTCTGGGTGGTGTAGTGTAGAATGTATCAGTCATGTCTCTGGGTGGTGTAGAATGTATCAGTCATGTCTCTGGGTGGTGTAGAATGTATCAGTCATGTCTCTGGGTGGTGTAGTGTAGAATGTATCAGTCATGTCTCTGGGTGGTGTAGTGTAGAATGTATCAGTCATGTCTCTGGGTGGTGTAGAATGTATCAGGCATGTCTCTGGGTGGTGTAGAATGTATCAGTCATGTCTCTGGGTGGTGTAGTGTAGAATGTATCAGTCATGTCTCTGGGTGGTGTAGAATGTATCAGTCATGTCTCTGGGTGGTGTAGAATGTATCAGTCATGTCTCTGGGTGGTGTAGTGTAGAATGTATCAGTCATGTCTCTGGGTGGTGTAGTGTAGAATGTATCAGTCATGTCTCTAGGTGGTGTAGAATGTATCAGTCATGTCTCAGGGTGGTGTAGAATGTATCAGTCATGTCTCTGGGTGGTGTAGAATGTATCAGTCATGTCTCTGGGTGGTGTAGTGTAGAATGTATCAGTCATGTTTCTGGGTGGTGTAGTGTAGAATGTATCAGTCATGTCTCTGGGTGGTGTAGTGTAGAATGTATCAGTCATGTCTCTGGGTGGTGTAGAATGTATCAGTCATGTCTCTGGGTGGTGTAGAATGTATCAGTCATGTCTCTGGGTGGTGTAGTGTAGAATGTATCAGTCATGTCTCTGGGTGGTGTAGTGTAGAATGTATCAGTCATGTCTCTGGGTGGTGTAGAATGTATCAGTCATGTCTCTGGGTGGTGTAGTGTAGAATGTATCAGTCATGTCTCTGGGTAGTGTAGTGTAGAATGTATCAGTCATGTCTCTGGGTGGTGTAGTGTAGAATGTATCAGTCATGTCTCTGGGTGGTGTAGAATGTATCAGTCATGTCTCTGGGTGGTGTAGAATGTATCAGTCATGTCTCTGGGTGGTGTAGTGTAGAATGTATCAGTCATGTCTCTGGGTGGTGTAGAATGTATCAGTCATGTCTCTGGGTGGTGTAGAATGTATCAGTCATGTCTCTGGGTGGTGTAGAATGTATCAGTCATGTCTCTGGGTGGTGTAGTGTAGAATGTATCAGTCATGTCTCTGGGTGGTGTAGTGTAGAATGTATCAGTCATGTCTCTGGGTGGTGTAGAATGTATCAGTCATGTCTCTGGGTGGTGTAGAATGTATCAGTCATGTCTCTGGGTGGTGTAGTGTAGAATGTATCAGTCATGTCTCTGGGTGATGTAAAATGTATCAGTCATGTCTCTGGGTGGTGTAGTGTAGAATGGGTTGGCTTGAATTGGAATAGACAATACCGTGAGGTTGGCTTGAATTGGAATAGACAATACCGTGGGGTTGGCTTGAATTGGAATAGACAATACTGTGGGGTTGGCTTGAATTGGAATAGACAATACCATGGGGTTGGCTTGAATTGGAATAGACAATACCGTGGGGTTGGCTTGAATTGGAATAGACAATACCGTGGGGTTGCCTTGAATTGGAATAGACAATACCGTGGGGTTGGCTTGAATTGGAATAGACAATACCGTGGGGTTGGCTTGAATTGGAATAGACAATACCGTGGGGTTGGCTTGAATTGGAATAGACAATACCGTGGGGTTGGCTTGAATTGGAATAGACAATACCGTGGGGTTGGCTTGAATTGGAATAGACAATACCGTGGGGTTGGCTTGAATTGGAATAGACAATACCGTGAGGTTGGCTTGAATTGGAATAGACAATACCGTGGGGTTGGCTTGAATTGGAATAGACAATACCGTGGGGTTGGCTTGAATTGGAATAGACAATACCGTGGGGTTGGCTTGAATTGGAATAGACAATACCGTGAGGTTGGCTTGAATTGGAATAGACAATACCGTGGGGTTGGCTTGAATTGGAATAGACAATACCCTGTGGTTGGCTTGAATTGGAATAGACAATACCGTGGGGTTGGCTTGAATTGGAATAGACGATACCGTGGGGTTGGCTTGAATTGGAATAGACAATACCGTGGGGTTGGCTTGAATTGGAATAGACAATACCGTGAGTTTGGCTTGAATTGGAATAGACAATACCGTGGGGTTGGCTTGAATTGGAATAGACAATACCGTGAAGTTGGCTTGAATTGGAATAGACAATACCGTGGGGTTGGCTTGAATTGGAATAGACAATACCGTGAGGTTGGCTTGAATTGGAATAGACAATACCATGGGGTTGGCTTGAATTGGAATAGACAATAGCGTGGGGTTGGCTTGAATTGGAATAGACAATACCGTGGGGTTGGCTTGAATTGGAATAGACAATACCGTGGGGTTGGCTTGAATTGGAATAGACAATACCCTGGGGTTGGCTTGAATTGGAATAGACAATACCGTGAGGTTGGCTTGAATTGGAATAGACAATACCATGGGGTTGGCTTGAATTGGAATAGACAATACCGTGAGGTTGGCTTGAATTGGAATAGACAATACCCTGGGGTTGGCTTGAATTGGAATAGACAATACCGTGAGGTTGGCTTGAATTGGAATAGACAATACCGTGAGGTTGGCTTGAATTGGAATAGACAATACCGTGGGGTTGGCTTGAATTTGAATAGACAATACCGTGAGGTTGGCTTGAATTGACTTGAATAGACAATAGGTTGGCTTGAATAGACAATACCGTGAGGTTGGCTTGAATTGGAATAGACAATACCGTGGGGTTGGCTTGAATTGGAATAGACAATACCGTGGGGTTGGCTTGAATTGGAATAGACAATACCATGGGGTTGGCTTGAATTGGAATAGACAATACCGTGAGGTTGGCTTGAATTGGAATAGACAATACCATGGGGTTGGCTTGAATTGGAATAGACAATACTGTGAGGTTGGCTTGAATTGGAATAGACAATACCCTGGGGTTGGCTTGAATTGGAATAGACAATACCCTGTGGTTGGCTTGAATTGGAATAGACAATACCGTGAGGTTGGCTTGAATTGGAATAGACAATACCGTGGGGTTGGCTTGAATTGGAATAGACAATACCGTGAGGTTGGCTTGAATTGGAATAGACAATACCGTGGGGTTGGCTTGAATTGGAATAGACAATACCGTGGGGTTGGCTTGAATTGGAATAGACAATACCTTGAATCAGCTCCTGTGGTTTTATACTGCAGTTAGAAGTGATTCCATGTGTGTGTGTTTAGGTCTGGGGGGGGGGCTGATGATTCCATGTGTGTGTGTTTAGGTCTGGGGGGGGGGCTGATGATTCCATGTGTGTGTGTTTAGGTCTGGGGGGGCTGATGGTTCCATGTGTGTGTGTTTAGGTCTGGGGGGGCTGATAATTCCATGTGTGTGTGTTTAGGTCTGATGGGGCTGATGATTCCATGTGTGTGTGTTTAGGTCTGGGGGGGGGCTGATGATTCCATGTGTGTGTGTTTAGGTCTGGGGGGGGCTGATGATTCCATGTGTGTGTGTTTAGGTCTGGGGGGGCTGATGATTCCATGTGTGTGTGTTTAGGTCTGGGGGGGCTGATGATTCCATGTGTGTGTGTTTAGGTCTGGGGGGGCTGATGATTCCATGTGTGTGTGTTTAGGTCTGGGGGGGGGGCTGATGATTCCATGTGTGTGTGTTTAGGTCTGGGGGGGGGGGCTGATGATTCCATGTGTGTGTGTTTAGGTCTGGGGGGGGGGGCTGATGATTCCATGTGTGTGTTTAGGTCTGGGGGGGCTGATGATTCCATGTGTGTGTGTTTAGGTCTGGGGGGGCTGATGATTCCATGTGTGTGTGTTTAGGTCTGGGGGGGGGGCTGATGATTCCATGTGTGTGTGTTTAGGTCTGGGGGGGGCTGATGATTCCATGTGTGTGTGTTTAGGTCTGGGGGGGGGCTGATGATTCCATGTGTGTGTGTTTAGGTCTGGGGGGGGGCTGATGATTCCATGTGTGTGTGTTTAGGTCTGGGGGGGGGGCTGATGATTCCATGTGTGTGTGTTTAGGTCTGGGGGGGGCTGATGATTCCATGTGTGTGTGTTTAGGTCTGGGGGGGGCTGATGATTCCATGTGTGTGTGTTTAGGTCTGGGGGGGGCTGATGATTCCATGTGTGTGTGTTTAGGTCTGGGGGGGGGCTGATGATTCCATGTGTGTGTGTTTAGGTCTGGGGGGGGGCTGATGATTCCATGTGTGTGTGTTTAGGTCTGGGGGGGGGCTGATGATTCCATGTGTGTGTGTTTAGGTCTGGGGGGGGCTGATGATTCCATGTGTGTGTGTTTAGGTCTGGGGGGGGGCTGATGATTCCATGTGTGTGTGTTTAGGTCTGGGGGGGGCTGATGATTCCATGTGTGTGTGTTTAGGTCTGGGGGGGGCTGATGATTCCATGTGTGTGTGTTTAGGTCTGGGGGGGCTGATGGTTCCATGTGTGTGTGTTTAGGTCTGGGGGGGGGGCTGATGATTCCATGTGTGTGTGTTTAGGTCTGGGGGGGCTGATAATTCCATGTGTGTGTGTTTAGGTCTGGGGGGGGGCTGATGATTCCATGTGTGTGTGTTTAGGTCTGGGGGGGGGGCTGATGATTCCATGTGTGTGTGTTTAGGTCTGCGGGGGCTGATGATAGCAGTGATGATGGCGGCTCTGATGTCATCGTTGACCTCTATCTTTAACTCCTCCTCCACGCTCTTCACCATGGACATCTGGAAGAAGTACCGCGCGGACGCCTCGGAACGGGAGCTGCTATTGGTCGGCAGGTCAGACACTCACACAGGAACAGCTGCTATTGGTCAGCAGGTCAGTCTATTGGTCGGCAGGTCAGTCAATCACACAGGAACAGCTGCTATTGGTCGGCAGGTCAGTCACTCACACAGGAACAGCTGCTATTGGTCGGCAGGTCAGTCACTCACACAGGAACAGCTGCTATTGGTCGGCAGGTCAGTCACTCACACAGGAACAGCTGTTATTGGTCGGCAGGTCAGTCACTCACACTGGAACAGCTGCTATTGGTCGGCAGGTCAGTCAATCACACTGGAACAGCTGTTATTAGTCGGCAGGTCAGTCACTCACACAGAAACAGCTGCTATTGGTCGGCAGGTCAGTCACTCACACAGGAACAGCTGTTATTGGTCGGCAGGCCAGTCTATTGGTCGGCAGGTCCGTCACTCACACAGGAACAGCTGCTATTGGTCAGCAGGTCAGTCACTCACACAGGAACAGCTGTTATTGGTCCGGCAGGTCAGTCACTCACACAGGAACAGCTGCTATTGGTCGGCAGGTCCGTCACTCACACAGGAACAGCTGCTATTGGTCGGCAGGTCAGTCACTCACACAGGAACAGCTGTTATTGGTCGGCAGGCCAGTCTATTGGTCGGCAGGTCCGTCACTCACACAGGAACAGCTGCTATTGGTCAGCAGGTCAGTCATAGGTTCTATTCTTAAAGAGATGATGTCATTGTAAACGGTTCCTAAATCTCCACTGTGTCTGTGTCTGTGTCTGTGTCTGTGTCTGTGTCTGTGTCCGTGTCTGTGTCTGTGTCTGTGTCTGTGTCCGTGCGTGCGTGCGTGTAGGATAGTAACAGTGATTCTGGTGGTGATAAGCGTGGTGTGGATTCCAATCCTGCAGTCGGCCAATAGCGGACAGCTCTACGTTTACATCCAATCAGTGACCAGTTACCTGGCTCCACCCGTTACCGCTGTCTTCTCATTGGCTATCTTCTGGACCAGAACAAACGAGCAGGTAACACACACTTCATTCCAGAATCCCTTTTCATTTGGGTTAGCGGGAAACGAACCCATGACTCTGTGGTCTACCAACTGACAGTCATGAATCCCTTTTCATTTGGGTTAGAGGGAAACGAACCCATGACTCTGTGGTCTACCAAATGACAGTCATGAATCCCTTTTCATTTGGGTTAGCGGGAAACGAACCCATGACTCAGTGGTCTACCAAATGACAGTCATGAATCCCTTTTCATTTTGGTTAGAGGGAAACGAACCCATGACTCTGTGGTCTACCAAATGAAAGTCATGAATCCCTTTTCATTTGGGTTAGCGGGAAACGAACCCATGACTCTGTGGTCTACCAAATGACAGTCATGAATCCCTTTTCATTTGGGTTAGCGGGAAACGAACCCATGACTCTGTGGTCTACCAAATGACAGTCATGAATCCCTTTTCATTTGGGTTAGCGGGAAACGAACCCATGACTCAGTGGTCTACCAAATGACAGTCATGAATCCCTTTTCATATGGGTTAGCGGGAGACCGAACCCATGACTCTGTGGTCTACCAACTGACAGTCATGAATCCCTTTTCATTTGAGTTAGTGGGAAACGAACCCATGACTCTGTGGTCTACCAAATGACAGTCATGAATCCCTTTTCATTTGGGTTGACGGGAAACGAACCCATGACTCTGTGGTCTACCAAATGACAGTCAAGAATCCCTTTTCATTTGGGTTAGAGGGAAACGAACCCATGACTCAGTGGTCTACCAAATGACAGTCAAGAATCCCTTTTCATTTGGGTTAGCGGGAAACGAACCCATGACTCAGTGGTCTACCAAATGACAGTCATGAATCCCTTTTCATATGGGTTAGCGGGAGACGAACCCATGACTCTGTGGTCTACCAACTGACAGTCATGAATCCCTTTTCATTTGAGTTAGTGGGAAACGAACCCATGACTCTGTGGTCTACCAAATGACAGTCATGAATCCCTTTTCATTTGGGTTAACGGGAAACGAACCCATGACTCTGTGGTCTACCAAATGACAGTCAAGAATCCCTTATAATTTGGGTTAGAGGGAAACGAACCCATGACTCAGTGGTCTACCAAATGACAGTCAAGAATCCCTTTTCATTTGGGTTAGAGGGAAACGAACCCATGACTCTGTGGTCTACCAACTGACAGTCAAGAATCCCTTTTCATTTGGGTTAGCCGGAAACGAACCCATGACTCTGTGGTCTACCAAATGACAGTCATGACATTTTGATTCTGGGTTTGATTGTTGTCTTCCCTCTTGGTCTGTTAGACATTTTGATTCTGGGTTTGATTGTTGTCTTCCCTCTTGGTCTGTTAGACATTTTGATTCTGGGTTTGATAAACAGTTGTCTTCCCTCTTGGTCTGTTAGACATTTTGATTCTGGGTTTGATTGTTGTTTTCCTCTTGGTCTGTTAGACATTTTGATTCTGGGTTTGATAAACAGTTGTCTTGCCTCTTGGTCTGTTAGACATTTTGATTCTGGGTTTGATAAACAGTTGTCTTCCCTCTTGGTCTGTTAGACATTTTGATTCTGGGTTTGATAAACAGTTGTCTTCCCTCTTGGTCTGTTAGACATTTTGATTCTGGGTTTGGTAAACAGTTGTCTTGCCTCTTGGTCTGTTAGACATTTTGATTCTGGGTTTGATAAACAGTTGTCTTCCCTCTTGGTCTGTTAGACATTTTGATTCTGGGTTTGATAGTTGTCTTCCCTCTTGGTCTGTTAGACATTTTGATTCTGGGTTTGATAAACAGTTGTCTTCCCTCTTGGTCTGTTAGACATTTTGATTCTGGGTTTGATAAACAGTTTTCTTCCCTCTTGGTCTGTTAGACATTTTGATTCTGGGTTTGGTAAACAGTTGTCTTCCCTCTTGGTCTGTTAGACATTTTGATTCTGGGTTTGATAAACAGTTGTCTTCCCTCTTGGTCTGTTAGACATTTTGATTCTGGGTTTGATAAACAGTTTTCTTCCCTCTTGGTCTGTTAGACATTTTGATTCTGGGTTTGGTAAACAGTTGTCTTCCCTCTTGGTCTGTTAGACATTTTGATTCTGGGTTTGATAAACAGTTGTCTTCCCTCTTGGTCTGTTAGACATTTTGATTCTGGGTTTGATAAACAGTTTTCTTCCCTCTTGGTCTGTTAGACATTTTGATTCTGGGTTTGATAAACAGTTTTCTTCCCTCTTGGTCTGTTAGACATTTTGATTCTGGGTTTGGTAAACAGTTGTCTTCCCTCTTGGTCTGTCAGACATTTTGATTCTGGGTTTGGTAAACAGTTGTCTTCCCTCTTGGTCTGTCAGACATTTTGTTGTTGGAGAAACTGTTTTGTAAATACATTTCAGAAGGCGTGATAGCGACACCTGGTGGATTTAGTTATCAGAAACAGGCAAAGTTACATTTCAAGTGTCGGAGCATTAAAATTATTCTGATTACATAGGAAACAATGTACAGAACCAGTCAACAGTTTGGACACAGCTCCTCATTCCAGGGGTTTTCTTTATTTGTACTATTTTCTACATTGTAGAGAAACAGTGAAGACATCAACACTATGAAATAACACATATGGAATCATGTAGTAACCAAAAAAGTGTTAATAAAAAATACTTTATATTTCAGATTCTTCAAAGTAGCCACCTTTGTCTTGATGACAGCTGTGCTCACTGTATTCACATGGGCCCTTTGTCACGTTAATCAGGTGTTACGGAGACTGGAGTAGGACTTTAAGTTCTATTCTTTAAAATATATTTTAGTCACGCAATACATTTTCTGCATTTTAAAACTCTAAGCGTTTAAAAAAAAGTAACTAGTAACTACTGTGTACTTTTTAGGGTTAGTGTTAGTGTGTACTTTTTAGGGTTAGTGTGTACTTTGTGTTAGTGTGTACTTTTTAGAAACACTGTGTGTTTCACCATTGTGTGTGTGTGTGTGTGTGTGTGTGTGTGTGTGTGTGTGTGTGTGTGTGTGTGTGTGTGTGTGTGTGTGTGTGTGTGTGTGTGTGTGTGTGTGTGTGTGTGTGTGTGTGTGTGTGTGTCTGTGTGTGTGTGTGTGTGTGTGTGTGTAGGGAGCGTTCTGGGGACTGATGGTGGGGCTGGTGGTCGGTGTGTGTCGGATGGTTCTAGAATTCGCGTTCCCGCCTCCTCGTTGTGGTATCCAAGACGACGCCCCGTCCGTCCTGCGCTCCGTTCACTACCTTCACTTCGCCATCATCCTCTGCTTCCTGTCTGCTGCCGTCGTCGTGGTGATATCGCTGCTGACTCCGCCCCCCACTGAGGAGCAGGTATGATGTCACGTTGTTTGTCTTCACATCATTCCAGAACAGCTGAATAGAACTTCACTGTGTTGATGTTTAGGTGTGTAACCTGACGTGGTGGACGTTGACTGAAGAGGAAGAGAGAGAAATACCTCTCCAGAAGGTCTCCTCTGTCAGCCACCGAGAGCAGAGACACCAGGTCCAAGGTGAGACAGACAGACAGACAGACAGACAGACAGACAGACAGACAGACAGACAGACAGACAGAGAGACAGTAACCTGACGTGGTGGACGTTGACTGAAGAGGAAGAGAGAGAAATACCTCTCCAGAAGGTCTCCTCTGTCAGCCACCGAGAGCAGAGACACCAGGTCCAAGGTGAGACAGACAGACAGACAGACAGACAGACAGACAGACAGACAGACAGTAACCTGACGTGGTGGACGTTGACTGAAGAGGAAGAGAGAGAAATACCTCTCCAGAAGGTCTCCTCTGTCAGCCACCGAGAGCACAGACACCAGGTCCAAGGTGAGGCAGACAGACAGACAGACAGACAGACAGACAGACAGACAGACAGACAGACAGACAGACAGACACCAGGTCCAAGGTGAGACAGACAGACAGACAGACAGACAGACAGACAGACACCAGGTCCAAGGTGAGACAGACAGACAGACAGACAGACAGACAGACAGACAGACAGACAGAGAGACAGTAACCTGACGTGGTGGACGTTGACTGAAGAGGAAGAGAGAGAAATACCTCTCCAGAAGGTCTCCTCTGTCAGCCACCGAGAGCACAGACACCAGGTCCAAGGTGAGACAGACAGACAGACAGACAGACAGACAGACAGACAGACAGAGAGACAGACAGACAGACAGACAGAGAGACAGTAACCTGACGTGGTGGACGTTGACTGAAGAGGAAGAGAGAGAAATACCTCTCCAGAAGGTCTCCTCTGTCAGCCACCGAGAGCACAGACACCAGGTCCAAGGTGAGACAGACAGACAGACAGACAGACAGACAGACAGACAGACAGACAGACAGACAGACAGAGAGACAGTAACCTGACGTGGTGGACGTTGACTGAAGAGGAAGAGAGAGAAATACCTCTCCAGAAGGTCTCCTCTGTCAGCCACCGAGAGCACAGACACCAGGTCCAAGGTGAGACAGACAGACAGACAGACAGACAGACAGACAGACAGACAGACAGACAGACAGACAGACAGACAGACACCAGGTCCAAGGTGAGACAGACAGACAGACAGACAGACAGACAGAGAGACAGACAGACAGACAGAGAGACAGTAACCTGACGTGGTGGACGTTGACTGAAGAGGAAGAGAGAGAAATACCTCTCCAGAAGGTCTCCTCTGTCAGCCACCGAGAGCAGAGACACCAGGTCCAAGGTGAGACAGACAGACAGACAGACAGACAGACAGACAGACAGACAGACAGACAGACAGACAGACACCAGGTCCAAGGTGAGACAGACAGACAGACAGACAGACAGACAGACAGACAGACAGACAGACAGACAGACAGACAGACAGAGAGACAGTAACCTGACGTGGTGGACGTTGACTGAAGAGGAAGAGAGAGAAATACCTCTCCAGAAGGTCTCCTCTGTCAGCCACCGAGAGCAGAGACACCAGGTCCAAGGTGAGACAGACAGACAGACAGACAGACAGAGAGACAGACAGACAGACAGAGAGACAGTAACCTGACGTGGTGGACTTTGACTGAAGAGGAAGAGAGAGAAATACCTCTCCAGAAGGTCTCCTCTGTCAGCCACCGAGAGCACAGACACCAGGTCCAAGGTGAGACAGACAGACAGACAGACAGACAGACAGACAGACACCAGGTCCAAGGTCGGTCAGTCAGACAGACAGACAGACAGACAGACAGACAGACAGACAGACACCAGGGTCAGACAGACACCAGGGTCAGACAGACAGACAGACAGACAGACAGACAGACAGACAGACAGACACCAAGTCCAGGGTCAGACAGACAGACAGACACCAAGTCCAGGGTCAGACAGACAGACAGACAGACAGACAGACAGACAGACAGACACCAGGTCCAGGGTCAGACAGACAGACAGACAGACAGACAGACAGACAGACAGACAGACAGACAGACAGACACCAAGTCCAGGGTCAGACAGACAGACAGACACCAAGTCCAGGGTCAGACAGACAGACAGACAGACACCAGGTCCAGGGTCAGACAGACAGACACCAGGTCCAGGGTCAGACAGACAGAGAGACAGACAGACAGACAGACAGACAGACAGACAGACAGAGAGACATTGGGTCTGTTTAAGACTAGATCAGGCTCTCTGCTACAGATGGACTGACACATACTTAATAATGTTGATTTTACATTCTGTGGTGTGTGTGTGTGTGTGTGTGTGTGTGTGTGTGTGTGTGTGTGTGTGTGTGTGTGTGTGTGTGTGTGTGTGTGTGTGTGTGTGTGTGTGTGTGTGTGTGTGTGTGTGTGTGTGTGTGTGTGTGTGTGTGTGTGTGTGTGTGTGTGTGTGTGTGTGTGAAGGTTCTGCTCCGGTGCGGAGGGCGGTCTGCGGACGCGGGGCGGGGCTCTGCAGCTCAGCGGAGGGGCCAGCAGAGGAGGTTCCGTTACCCAGAATCCCCAGCGTTAGAGAGAGTGTGTTCTGGTCTCGCTTCTGCTGCGTCAATGCCATTCTGCTGATCTGTGTTAATATATTCCTCTACGCTTACTTCGCCTGACCTCTGACCTCTAACTGCTGTCCCAGTAGACTACTTCCTGTGTTTCTACTTCCTGTGTTTCTACTTCCTGTGGGTGTTTCCATCTCTACGTAAATCAATGTTCTGATGGTTCTAGAAGATGTATCGTTCTAGAATGTTACGGACCTCTAACTGCTGTCCCAGTAGGCTACTTCCTGTGTTTCTACTTCCTGTGTTTCTACTTCCTGTGGGTGTTTCCATCTCTACGTAAATCAATGTTCTGATGGTTCTAGAAGATGTATCGTTCTAGAATGTTACGGACCTGTGATGTCATAGTGGGTAAGGTCATATTTAGTGTGTTATGTACGGACCTGTGATTGGTCAATATTGTGTCCTTGTGTAAATGAGATTCATGAATAAACACGTCTTGTAATCACAGAGGAGAAACTTTATTGTCATCAAGGTTTGTGTCAGGGGTTAGAGGTCAGGGGCTAGAGGTCAGGGGCTAGGGGGAGATACATTTCCTATAGGTTCACCACACACACAGTAGAGTAGCTACATGGAATACACCTGACCGTGACCCCTGACCCCATACAGATATATGCCTCAACCAGATCCATAGCATTTTGCATCAATACTACAATAACTACCTGTTACATGAAATAATAAGCTAATGCTTTAAAGAAAGGTTCCTGGAGACTGAATAGATACACTACATGACCAAAAGTATGTGGACACCTGCTTGTCGAACATCTCATTCCAAAAACATGGGCATTAATATGGAGTTGGTCCCCCCTTTGCTGCTATAACAGCCTCCACTCTTCTGGGAAGGGTTTCCACTAGATGTTGGAACATTGCTGCTCTAACAGCCTCCACTCTTCTGGGAAGGCTTTCCACTAGATGTTGGAACATTGCTGCTATAACAGCCTCCACTCTTCTGGGAAGGCTTTCCACTAGATGTTGGAACATTGCTGCTATAACAGCCTCCACTCTTCTGGGAAGGCTTTCCACTAGATGTTGGAACATTGCTGCTATAACAGCCTCCACTCTTCTGGGAAAACTTTCCACTAGATGTTGGAACATTGCTGCTATAACAGCCTCCACTCTTCAGGGAAGGCTTTCCACTAGATGTTGGAACATTGCTGCTATAACAGCCTCCACTCTTCTGGGAAGGCTTTCCACTAGATGTTGGAACATTGATGCTATAACAGCCTCCACTCTTCTGGGAAGGCTTTCCACTAGATGTTGGAACATTGCTGTTATAACAGCCTCCACTCTTCTGGGAAGGCTTTCCACTAGATGTTGGAACATTGCTGCTATAACAGCCTCCACTCTTCTGGGAAGGCTTTCCACTAGATGTTGGAACATTGCTGCTATAACAGCCTCCACTCTTCTGGGAAGGCTTTCTACTAGATGTTGGAACATTGCTGCTATAACAGCCTCCACTCTTCTGGGAAGGCTTTCCACTAGATGTTGGAACATTGCTGCTATAACAGCCTCCACTCTTCTGGGAAGGCTTTCCACTAGATGTTGGAACATTGCTGCTATAACAGCCTCCAGTCTTCTGGGAAGGCTTTCAACTAGATGCTGGAACATTGCTGCTATAACAGCCTCCACTCTTCTGGGAAGGCTTTCCACTAGATGTTGGAACATTGCTGCTATAACAGCCTCCAGTCTTCTGGGAAGGCTTTCCACTAGATGTTGGAACATTGCTGCTATAACAGCCTCCACTCTTCTGGGAAGGCTTTCCACTAGATGTTGGAACATTGCTGCTATAACAGCCTCCACTCTTCTGGGAAGGCTTTCCACTAGATGTTGGAACATTGCCGCTATAACAGCCTCCACTCTTCTGGGAAGGCTTTCCCCTAGAAGTTGGAACATTGCCGCTATAACAGCCTCCACTCTTCTGGGAAGGATTTTCACTAGATGTTGGAACATTGGTCCTGACTTGCAAACCATTTCTGTATGGACCTCGCTTTCTGCACAGGGCGCATTGTCATGCTGAAACAGGAAAGGGCCTTCCCCAAAGTTGGAAGCACAGAGTCGTCTAGAATGTCATTGTATACAAGCTGCTCGGCCGTGGAAACCCATTTCAGGAAGCTCCCGACGAACAGTTCTTGTGCTGACGTTGTTTCCAGAGGCAGTTTGGAACTCGGGTAGTGGGTGTTGCAACCGAGGACAGATGATTTTTACCCGCTACGCGGTTCAGCACTCGGCGGTCCCTTTCTGTGAGCTTGTGTGGCCTACCACTTTGCAGCTGAGCCGTTGTTGCTCCTAGACAATTCCACTTCACAATAACAGCCCGACCGGGGACTCTGACGAACTGACTTGTTAGAAAGGTGGCATCCTATGACGGTGCCACGTTGAAAGTCACTGACCTCTTCAGTAAGGGCCATTCTACTGCCAATGTTTGTCTATGGAGATTGCATGGCTGTGGGCTCGATTTTATACACCTGTCAGCAACAGATGT
>NW_026600327.1:187500-201245 GCF_029448725.1 Salvelinus fontinalis
CTGGTACTCCTGTATACAGCCTCATTACTACCTGGTACTCCTGTATATAGCCTCATTACTACCTGGTACTCCTGTATATAACCTCATTACTTCCTGGTACTCCTGTATATAACCTCATTACTACCAGGTACTCCTGTATATAACCTCATTACGACCTGGTACTCCTGTATACAGCCTCATTACTACCAGGTACTCCTGTATATAACCTCATTACTACCTGGTACTCCTGTATATAGCCTCATTACTACCTGGTACTCCTGTATATAGCCTCATTACTACCAGGTACTCCTGTATACAGCCTCATTACTACCTGGTACTCCTGTATACAGCCTAAATACTACCTGGTACTCCTGTATACAGCCTCATTACTACCTGGTACTCCTGTATACAGCCTCGTTACTACCTGGTACTCCTGTATACAGCCTCATTACTACCTGGTACTCCTTGTATACAACCTCATCACTACCTGGTACTCCTGTATACAGCCTCGTTACTACCTGGTACTCCTGTATACAGCCTCATTACGACCTGGTACTCCTTGTATATAACCTCATTACTACCTGGTACTCCTGTATATAACCTCATTACTACCTGGTAATCCTGTATATAACCTCATTACTACCTGGTACTCCTGTATATAGCCTCATTACTACCTGGTACCCCCAGTATACAGCCTCATTACTACCTGGTACTCCTGTATATAACCTCATTACTACCAGGTACTCCTTGTATATAACCTCATTACTACCTGGTACTCCTGTATATAGTCTCATTACTACCTGGTACTCCTGTATATAACCCCATTACTACCAGGTACTCCTTGTATATAACCTCATTACTACCTGGTACTCCTGTATACAGTCTCATTACTACCAGGTACTCCTGTATACAGCCTCATTACTACCTGGTACTCCTGTATACAGCCTCATTACTACCAGGTACACTGTATATAACCTCATTACTACCAGGTACTCTTGTATACAGCCTCAATACTACCTGGTACTCCTGTATATAACCTCATTACTACCAGGTACTCCTGTATATAACCTCATTACGACCTGGTACTCCTGTATACAGCCTCATTACTACCAGGTACTCCTGTATATAACCTCATTACTACCTGGTACTCCTGTATACAGCCTCATTACTACCTGGTACTCCTGTATACAGCCTCATTACTACCTGGTACTCCTGTATACAGCCTCATTACTACCTGGTACCCCTGTATATAACCTCATTACTACCTGGTACTCCTTGTATATAACCTCATTACTACCTGGTACTCCTGTATATAACCTCATTACTACCTGGTACTCCTGTATACAGCCTCATTACTACCAGGTACTCCTGTGCTGTAGCCTCGTTACTACCTGGTACTCCTGTATATAACCTCATTACTACCTGGTACTCCTGTATACAGCCTCATTACTACCTGGTACTCCTGTATACAGCCTCATTACGACCTGGTACTCCTGTATATAGCCTCATTACGACCTGGTACTCCTGTATATAGCCTCATTACGACATGGTACTCCTGTATACAGCCTCTTTACTACCTGGTACTCCTGTATACAGCCTCATTACTACCTGGTACTCCTGTATATAGCCTCATTACTACCTGGTACTCCTGTATATAACCTCATTACTTCCTGGTACTCCTGTATATAACCTCATTACTACCAGGTACTCCTGTATATAACCTCATTACGACCTGGTACTCCTGTATACAGCCTCATTACTACCAGGTACTCCTGTATATAACCTCATTACTACCTGGTACTCCTGTATATAGCCTCATTACTACCTGGTACTCCTGTATATAGCCTCATTACTACCAGGTACTCCTGTATACAGCCTCATTACTACCTGGTACTCCTGTATACAGCCTAAATACTACCTGGTACTCCTGTATACAGCCTCATTACTACCTGGTACTCCTGTATACAGCCTCGTTACTACCTGGTACTCCTGTATACAGCCTCATTACTACCTGGTACTCCTTGTATACAACCTCATCACTACCTGGTACTCCTGTATACAGCCTCGTTACTACCTGGTACTCCTGTATACAGCCTCATTACGACCTGGTACTCCTTGTATATAACCTCATTACTACCTGGTACTCCTGTATATAACCTCATTACTACCTGGTAATCCTGTATATAACCTCATTACTACCTGGTACTCCTGTATATAGCCTCATTACTACCTGGTACCCCCTGTATACAGCCTCATTACTACCTGGTACTCCTGTATATAACCTCATTACTACCAGGTACTCCTTGTATATAACCTCATTACTACCTGGTACTCCTGTATAAAACCTCATTACTACCTGGTACTCCTGTATATAACCTCATTACTACCAGGTACTCCTTGTATATAACCTCATTACTACCTGGTACTCCTGTATACAGTCTCATTACTACCAGGTACTCCTGTATACAGCCTCATTACTACCTGGTACTCCTGTATACAGCCTCATTACTACCAGGTACACTGTATATAACCTCATTACTACCAGGTACCTCTTGTATACAGCCTCATTACTACCTGGTACTCCTGTATATAACCTCATTACTACCTGGTACTCCTGTATATAACCTCATTACTACCTGGTACTCCTGTATATAACCTCATTACTACCTGGTACTCCTGTATATAACCTCATTACTACCTGGTACTCCTGTATACAGCCTCATTACTACCTGGTACTCCTGTATACAGCCTCATTACTACCTGGTACTCCTGTATATAACCTCATTACTACCTGGTACCCCTGTATATAACCTCATTACTACCTGGTACTCCTTGTATATAACCTCATTACTACCTGGTACTCCTGTATATAACCTCATTACTACCTGGTACTCCTGTATACAGCCTCATTACTACCAGGTACTCCTGTGCTGTAGCCTCGTTACTACCTGGTACTCCTGTATATAACCTCATTACTACCTGGTACTCCTGTATACAGCCTCATTACTACCTGGTACTCCTGTATACAGCCTCATTACTACCTGGTACTCCTGTATATAGCCTCATTACTACCTGGTACCCCCTGTATATAACCTCATTACTACCTGGTACTCCTTGTATATAACCTCATTACTACCAGGTACTCTTGTATACAGCCTCATTACTACCGGGTACTCCTGTATATAAACTCATTACTACCTGGTACTCCTGTATATAGTCTCATTACTACCTGGTACCCCCTGTATACAGCCTCATTACTACCTGGTACTCCTTGTATATAACCTCATTACTACCTGGTACTCCTGTATACAGCCTCATTACTACCAGGTACTCCTTGTATATAGCCTCGTTACTACCTGGTACTCCTGTATATAACCTCATTACTACCTGGTACTCCTGTATATAACCTCATTACTACCTGGTACTCCTGTATATAACCTCATTACTACCTGGTACTCCTGTATATAACCTCATTACTACCTTTACTACTTCCTATTACATGTTATGCTAATTTAATTTGTCTTTCTTTTTAACTCTGCATTGTTGGGAAAAGGCTCGTCAGTGAGCATTTCACGGTAGTCTACACCTGTTGTTTTCGGAGCATGTGATTGTTTATGTTTTTGTTTATGTAATTTTATTTTATTTATACATTCTTTAGGCTTTCCAACTGGATTACCATCTGGTACAGCCTCTTCATTATACAACAGAGGTGTGTGTGTGTGTGTGTGTGTGTGTGTGTGTGTGTGTGTGTGGGTGTGTGTGTGTGTGTGTGTGTGTGGGTGTGTCTGTGTGTGGTGTGTGTGTGTGTGTGTGTGGTGTGTGTGGTGTGCGTGTGTGTGGCGTGTGTGTGGTGTGTGTGTGTGTGTGTGTGTGTGGTGTGTGTGTGTGTGTGTGTGCCTGTGGTGTGTGTGTGTGTGGTGTGTGTGGTGTGCGTGTGTGTGGTGTGTGTGTGGTGTGTGTGTGTGTGTGTGTGTGTGTGTCTGTGGTGTGCGTGTGTGTGTGTCTTTACCTGACAGAAACAGAGAACTCTCCTGGTGAACTCTCTGACTCTCTAACCAGGAACACTCCTCTCTCTTCCCATCTCAACCGCTGCTCAGCCTGCTGCCTGGACACACGTCCTGCAAACCACCTACACACAAACATACACCCCTGATGTATACAAAATACCCACGTAACTCCCTGTCTCTAACTAGTCAGAGTTATAGGAATAGTAGGTATTTAAGGGTTAGGTGTAGTAGGTATTTAAGGGTTAGGTGTAGTAGGTATAGTAGGGTTAGGTATAGTAGATATAGTAGATATAGTAGATATAGTAGATATATAAGGGTTAGATATAGTAGGTATATAAGGGTTAGATATAGTAGATATAGTAGATATAGTAGATATAGTAGATATAGTAGATATAGTAGGTATAGTAGATATATAAGGGTTAGATATAGTAGATATAGTAGATATAGTAGATATAGTAGATATAGTAGATATAGTAGATATAGTAGATATAGTAGATATAGTAGATATATAAGGGTTAGATATAGTAGGTATATAAGGGTTAGATATAGTAGATATAGTAGATATAGTAGATATAGTAGATATAGTAGATATAGTAGATATAGTAGATATAGTAGATATAGTAGGTATATAAGGGTTAGGTATAGTAGATATAGTAGATATAGTAGATATAGTAGATATAGTAGATATAGTAGATATAGTAGATATAGTAGATATAGTAGATATAGTAGATATAGTAGATATAGTAGATATAGTAGATATATAAGGGTTAGGTATAGTAGATATAGTAGGTATAGTAGATATAGTAGATATAGTAGATATAGTAGGTATATAAGGGTTAGATATAGTAGATATAGTAGATATAGTAGATATAGTAGGTATATAAGGGTTAGGTATAGTAGATATAGTAGATATAGTAGTATATAGGTAGATATAGTAGATATAGTAGATATAGTAGATATAGTAGATATAGTAGATATAGTAGATATAGTAGATATAGTAGATATAGTAGATATATAAGGGTTAGGTATAGTAGATATAGTAGATATAGTAGGATATAGTAGATATAGTAGATATAGTAGGTATATAAGGGTTAGATATAGTAGATATAGTAGATATAGTAGGTATATAGTTAGATATAGTAGATATAGTAGATATAGTAGATATAGTAGATATAGTAGGTATATAAGGGTTAGATATAGTAGATATAGTAGATATAGTAGATATAGTAGATATAGTAGATATAGTAGATATAGTAGATATAGTAGGTATATAAGGGTTAGATATAGTAGATATAGTAGATATAGTAGATATAGTAGATATAGTAGGTATATAAGGGTTAGATATAGTAGATATAGTAGATATAGTAGATATAGTAGATATAGTAGGTATATAAGGGTTAGATATAGTAGATATAGTAGATATAGTAGATATAGTAGGTATATAAGGGTTAGATATAGTAGATATAGTAGATATAGTAGATATATAAGGGTTAGATATAGTAGATATAGTAGGTATAGTAGATATAGTAGGTATAGTAGGTATATAAGGGTTAGATATAGTAGATATAGTAGATATAGTAGATATATAAGGGTTAGATATAGTAGATATAGTAGGTATAGTAGATATAGTAGATATAGTAGGTATATAAGGGTTAGATATAGTAGATATAGTAGGTATATAAGGGTTAGGTATAGTAGATATAGTAGATATAGTAGATATAGTAGATATAGTAGGTATATAAGGGTTAGATATAGTAGATATAGTAGATATAGTAGGTATATAAGGGTTAGGTATAGTAGATATAGTAGATATAGTAGATATAGTAGATATAGTAGATATAGTAGATATAGTAGATATATAAGGGTTAGGTATAGTAGATATAGTAGATATATAAGGGTTAGGTATAGTAGATATAGTAGGTATATAAGGGTTAGATATAGTAGATATAGTAGGTATATAAGGGTTAGATATAGTAGATATAGTAGATATAGTAGGTATATAGGGTATAGTAGATATAGTAGATATAGTAGATATAGTAGATATAGTAGATATAGTAGATATAGTAGATATAGTAGGTATATAAGGGTTAGATATAGTAGATATAGTAGATATATAAGGGTTAGATATAGTAGATATAGTAGGTATATAAGGGTTAGATATAGTAGATATAGTAGGTATAGTAGGTATAGTAGATATATAAGGGTTAGATATAGTAGATATAGTAGATATAGTAGGTATATAAGGGTTAGGTATAGTAGGTATATAAGGGTTAGATATAGTAGATATAGTAGATATAGTAGATATAGTAGATATAGTAGATATAGTAGATATAGTAGATATAGTAGATATAGTAGGTATATAAGGGTTAGATATAGTAGATATAGTAGATATAGTAGATATAGTAGATATAGTAGATATAGTAGATATAGTAGATATATAAGGGTTAGATATAGTAGATATAGTAGATATATAAGGGTTAGGTATAGTAGATATAGTAGGTATATAAGGGTTAGATATAGTAGATATAGTAGATATAGTAGATATAGTAGATATAGTAGATATAGTAGATATAGTAGATATAGTAGATATAGTAGATATAGTAGGTATATAAGGGTTAGATATAGTAGATATAGTAGATATAGTAGATATAGTAGATATATAAGGGTTAGATATAGTAGATATAGTAGGTATATAAGGGTTAGATATAGTAGGTATAGTAGATATAGTAGATATAGTAGATATAGTAGATATAGTAGATATAGTAGATATATAAGGGTTAGATATAGTAGATATAGTAGGTATATAAGGGTTAGATATAGTAGATATAGTAGGTATATAAGGGTTAGATATAGTAGATATAGTAGATATAGTAGATATAGTAGATATAGTAGATATATAAGGGTTAGATATAGTAGATATATAAGGGTTAGATATAGTAGATATAGTAGATATATAAGTAGATATAGTAGATATAGTAGATATAGTAGATATATAAGGGTTAGATATAGTAGATATAGTAGTATATAGTAGGTATATAAGGGTTAGATATAGTAGATATAGTAGGTATATAAGGGTTAGATATAGTAGATATAGTAGATATAGTAGATATAGTAGATATAGTAGATATAGTAGATATAGTAGTATAGTAGATATATAAGGGTTAGATATAGTAGATATAGTAGATATATAAGGGTTAGGTATAGTAGATATAGTAGATATAGTAGATATATAAGGGTTAGGTATAGTAGATATAGTAGATATATAAGGGTTAGATATAGTAGATATAGTAGATATAGTAGATATATAAGGGTTAGATATAGTAGGTATATAAGGGTTAGATATAGTAGATATAGTAGATATAGTAGATATAGTAGGTATAGTAGGTATATAAGGGTTAGATATAGTAGATATAGTAGATATAGTAGATATAGTAGATATAGTAGATATAGTAGGTATAGTAGATATAGTAGATATAGTAGATATAGTAGGTATATAGTAGATATAGTAGATATAGTAGATATAGTAGATATAGTAGGTATAGTAGATATAGTAGATATAGTAGATATAGTAGATATAGTAGGTATATAAGGGTTAGGTATAGTAGATATAGTAGATATAGTAGATATAGTAGATATAGTAGATATAGTAGGTATATAAGGGTTAGATATAGTAGAATAGTAGTATATAAGGGTTAGATATAGTAGATATAGTAGATATATAAGGGTTAGGTATAGTAGGTATATAAGGGTTAGGTATAGTAGATATAGTAGATATAGTAGGTATATAAGGGTTAGGTATAGTAGATATAGTAGATATAGTAGATATAGTAGATATAGTAGATATAGTAGATATATAAGGGTTAGATATAGTAGATATAGTAGGTATATAAGGGTTAGATATAGTAGATATAGTAGGTATATAAGGGTTAGGTATAGTAGATATAGTAGGTATATAAGGGTTAGATATAGTAGATATAGTAGGTATATAAGGGTTAGGTATAGTAGATATAGTAGATATATAAGGGTTAGATATAGTAGATATAGTAGATATAGGTTAGATATAGTAGATATAGTAGATATAGTAGGTATATAAGGGTTAGATATAGTAGGTATAGTAGATATAGTAGATATAGTAGGTATAGTAGATATAGTAGATATATAAGGGTTAGATATAGTAGATATAGTAGATATATAAGGGTTAGATATAGTAGATATAGTAGATATATAAGGGTTAGATATAGTAGATATAGTAGATATAGTAGGTATATAAGGGTTAGATATATAGTATAGGGTAGGTATATAAGGGTTAGGTATAGTAGATATAGTAGATATATAAGGGTTAGATATAGTAGATATAGTAGATATAGTAGGTATATAAGGGTTAGGTATAGTAGATATAGTAGGTATATAAGGGTTAGGTATAGTAGATATAGTAGATATATAAGGGTTAGATATAGTAGATATAGTAGATATAGTAGGTATATAAGGGTTAGGTATAGTAGATATAGTAGATATAGTAGATATAGTAGGTATATAAGGGTTAGATATAGTAGATATATAAGGGTTAGATATAGTAGATATAGTAGATATAGTAGGTATATAAGGGTTAGATATAGTAGATATAGTAGGTATATAAGGGTTAGGTATAGTAGATATAGTAGATATAGTAGATATATAAGGGTTAGATATAGTAGATATAGTAGATATAGTAGATATAGTAGATATAGTAGATATAGTAGATATATAAGGGTTAGATATAGTAGATATAGTAGATATAGTAGATATATAAGGGTTAGATATAGTAGATATAGTAGGTATATAAGGGTTAGGTATAGTAGATATAGTAGGTATATAAGGGTTAGATATAGTAGATATAGTAGGTATATAAGGGTTAGATATAGTAGATATAGTAGATATATAAGGGTTAGATATAGTAGATATAGTAGGTATATAAGGGTTAGATATAGTAGATATAGTAGGTATATAAGGGTTAGGTATAGTAGATATAGTAGATATAGTAGGTATATAAGGGTTAGGTATAGTAGATATAGTAGATATAGTAGGTATATAAGGGTTAGGTATAGTAGATATAGTAGGTATATAAGGGTTAGATATAGTAGATATAGTAGGTATATAAGGGTTAGATATAGTAGATATAGTAGGTATATAAGGGTTAGGTATAGTAGATATAGTAGATATAGTAGATATAGTAGATATAGTAGATATAGTAGATATAGTAGGTATATAAGGGTTAGATATAGTAGATATAGTAGATATAGTAGATATAGTAGATATAGTAGATATAGTAGGTATATAAGGGTTAGATATAGTAGATATAGTAGGTATATAAGGGTTAGATATAGTAGATATAGTAGGTATATAAGGGTTAGATATAGTAGATATAGTAGATATAGTAGATATATAAGGGTTAGATATAGTAGATATAGTAGATATAGTAGATATAGTAGATATATAAGGGTTAGATATAGTAGATATAGTAGATATAGTAGATATATAAGGGTTAGATATAGTAGATATAGTAGATATAGTAGATATATAAGGGTTAGATATAGTAGATATAGTAGGTATATAAGGGTTAGGTATAGTAGATATATAAGGGTTAGATATAGTAGATATAGTAGATATAGTAGATATAGTAGGTATAGTAGATATAGTAGATATAGTAGGTATATAAGGGTTAGATATAGTAGATATAGTAGTATAGTAGTATATAAGGGTTAGATATAGTAGATATAGTAGTATATAAGGGTTAGGTATAGTAGATATAGTAGATATAGTAGATATAGTAGATATAGTAGATATAGTAGATATAGTAGGTATAGTAGATATAGTAGGTATATAAGGGTTAGGTATAGTAGATATAGTAGATATAGTAGGTATATAAGGGTTAGATATAGTAGATATATAAGGGTTAGATATAGTAGATATAGTAGGTATATAAGGGTTAGATATAGTAGATATAGTAGATATAGTAGATATAGTAGATATAGTAGATATAGTAGATATAGTAGGTATATAAGGGTTAGGTATAGTAGATATAGTAGATATATAAGGGTTAGATATAGTAGATATAGTAGGTATATAAGGGTTAGATATAGTAGATATAGTAGATATAGTAGATATATAAGGGTTAGATATAGTAGGTATATAAGGGTTAGATATAGTAGATATAGTAGTATATAGTAGATATAGTAGGTATATAAGGGTTAGATATAGTAGATATAGTAGATATAGTAGATATAGTAGATATAGTAGATATAGTAGATATAGTAGATATATAAGGGTTAGATATAGTAGATATAGTAGATATATAAGGGTTAGATATAGTAGATATAGTAGATATAGTAGATATAGTAGGTATATAAGGGTTAGATATAGTAGGTATAGTAGATATAGTAGGTATAGTAGATATAGTAGGTATATAAGGGTTAGATATAGTAGATATATAAGGGTTAGATATAGTAGATATAGTAGATATAGTAGATATAGTAGGTATATAAGGGTTAGATATAGTAGATATAGTAGATATAGTAGATATAGTTAGGTATAGTAGATATAGTAGGTATATAAGGGTTAGATATAGTAGATATAGTAGGTATATAAGGGTTAGATATAGTAGATATAGTAGATATAGTAGATATAGTAGATATAGTAGATATAGTAGGTATATAAGGGTTAGATATAGTAGATATAGTAGATATAGTAGATATAGTAGATATAGTAGATATAGTAGATATAGTAGGTATATAAGGGTTAGATATAGTAGATATAGTAGGTATATAAGGGTTAGATATAGTAGATATAGTAGGTATATAAGGGTTAGATATAGTAGATATAGTAGATATAGTAGATATAGTAGATATAGTAGATATAGTAGATATAGTAGATATAGTAGGTATATAAGGGTTAGATATAGTAGATATAGTAGGTATATAAGGGTTAGATATAGTAGATATAGTAGATATAGTAGATATAGTAGATATAGTAGATATAGTAGATATAGTAGATATAGTAGATATAGTAGGATATAGTATAGGGTTAGATATAGTAGATATAGTAGGTATAGTAGATATAGTAGATATAGTAGATATAGTAGGTATATAAGGGTTAGATATAGTAGGTATATAAGGGTTAGATATAGTAGATATAGTAGATATAGTAGATATAGTAGATATATAAGGGTTAGGTATAGTAGATATAGTAGGTATAGTAGGTATAGTAGTATATAGTAGATATAGTAGATATAGTAGATATATAAGGGTTAGATATAGTAGGTATATAGTAGGATATAGTAGTATATAAGGTTAGATATAGTAGATATAGTAGATATATAAGGGTTAGGTATAGTAGATATAGTAGATATAGTAGATATAGTAGATATAGTAGATATAGTAGGTATATAAGGGTTAGGTATAGTAGATATAGTAGGTATAGTAGATATAGTAGATATAGTAGATATAGTAGATATAGTAGATATAGTAGGTATATAAGGGTTAGATATAGTAGATATAGTAGATATAGTAGGTATATAAGGGTTAGATATAGTAGATATAGTAGATATAGTAGATATAGTAGATATAGTAGATATAGTAGATATATAAGGGTTAGATATAGTAGATATAGTAGATATATAAGGGTTAGATATAGTAGATATAGTAGATATAGTAGATATATAAGGGTTAGATATAGTAGATATATAAGGGTTAGATATAGTAGATATAGTAGATATATAAGGGTTAGGTATAGTAGATATAGTAGGTATATAAGGGTTAGATATAGTAGGTATAGTAGATATAGTAGGTATAGTAGATATAGTAGATATAGTAGATATATAAGGGTTAGGTATAGTAGATATAGTAGATATAGTAAGGTAGTATAGTAGATATAGTAGATATAGTAGATATATAAGGGTTAGGTATAGTAGATATAGTAGATATAGTAGATATAGTAGATATAGTAGGTATAGTAGATATAGTAGATATAGTAGGATAGTAGGTATATAGTAGATATAGTAGGTATAGTAGATATATAAGGGTTAGATATAGTAGATATAGTAGATATAGTAGATATAGTAGTGTATAGGTTAGGTATAGTAGATATAGTAGGTATATAAGGGTTAGATATAGTAGATATAGTAGATATAGTAGGTATAGTAGGTATATAAGGGTTAGATATAGTAGGTATATAAGGGTTAGGTATAGTAGATATAGTAGGTATATAAGGGTTAGGTATAGTAGATATAGTAGTATATAGGTAGATATAGTAGATATAGTAGGTATAGTAGATATAGTAGATATAGTAGATATAGTAGATATAGTAGGTATAGTAGATATAGTAGATATAGTAGGTATATAAGGGTTAGATATAGTAGGTATATAAGGGTTAGATATAGTAGATATAGTAGGTATATAAGGGTTAGATATAGTAGATATAGTAGATATAGTAGATATATAAGGGTTAGATATAGTAGATATATAAGGGTTAGATATAGTAGTATATAAGGGTTAGATATAGTAGATATAGTAGATATATAAGGGTTAGATATAGTAGATATAGTAGATATAGTAGATATAGTAGATATAGTAGATATAGTAGATATAGTAGATATAGTAGATATAGTAGGTATAGTAGATATAGTAGATATAGTAGATATAGTAGATATAGTAGGTATAGTAGATATAGTAGATATAGTAGGTATATAAGGGTTAGATATAGTAGTATATAGTTAGAGTATAGTAGATATAGTAGGTATATAAGGGTTAGATATAGTAGATATAGTAGGTATATAGGTAGATATAGTAGATATAGTAGGTATAGTAGATATAGGGTTAGATATAGTAGATATAGTAGGTATATAAGGGTTAGATATAGTAGATATAGTAGATATAGTAGATATAGTAGGTATATAAGGGTTAGATATAGTAGATATAGTAGATATAGTAGATATAGTAGATATAGTAGATATAGTAGGTATATAAGGGTTAGATATAGTAGATATAGTAGATATAGTAGATATAGTAGATATAGTAGATATAGTAGATATAGTAGGTATATAAGGGTTAGGTATAGTAGATATAGTAGATATAGTAGATATAGTAGATATATAAGGGTTAGATATAGTAGATATAGTAGGTATATAAGGGTTAGATATAGTAGATATAGTAGATATAGTAGATATATAAGGGTTAGATATAGTAGATATAGTAGATATATAAGGGTTAGATATAGTAGATATAGTAGGTATATAAGGGTTAGATATAGTAGATATAGTAGATATAGTAGATATATAAGGGTTAGATATAGTAGATATAGTAGATATAGTAGATATAGTAGATATAGTAGATATAGTAGATATAGTAGATATAGTAGTATATAAGGGTTAGATATAGTAGATATATAAGGGTTAGATATAGTAGGTATATAGTAGATATAGTAGATATAGTAGATATAGTAGATATAGTAGTATATAAGGGTTAGATATAGTAGATATATAAGGGTTAGGTATAGTAGGATATAGTAGATATAGTAGATATAGTAGATATAGTAGGTATATAAGGGTTAGATATAGTAGATATAGTAGGTATAGTAGTATAGTAGATATAGTAGATATAGTAGGTATAGTAGTATAGTTAGATATAGTAGATATAGTAGGTATATAGTAGATATAGTAGATATAGGGTTAGATATAGTAGATATAGTAGTATAGGGTTAGATATAGTAGATATAGTAGGTATATAA
>NW_026600327.1:201744-216744 GCF_029448725.1 Salvelinus fontinalis
ACCTACTATATCTACTATATCTAACCCTTATATACCTACTATATCTAACCCTTATATACCTACTATACCTACTATATCTACTATATCTACTATATCTAACCCTTATATATCTACTATATCTAACCCTTATATACCTACTATATCTACTATATCTACTATATCTACTATATCTACTATATCTACTATATCTACTATATCTAACCCTTATATATCTACTATATCTACCTATATCTACTATATCTACTATATCTAACCCTTATATATCTACTATATCTACTATATCTAACCTATATCTACTATACCTACTATATCTAACCCTTATATATCTACTATATCTACTATATCTACTATATCTACTATATCTACTATATCTAACCCTTATATATCTACTATATCTACTATATCTACTATATCTAACCCTTATATACCTACTATATCTACTATATCTACTATATCTAACCCTTATATACCTACTATATCTACTATATCTACTATATCTACTATATCTACTATATCTAACCCTTATATACCTACTATATCTACTATATCTAACCCTTATATATCTACTATATCTAACCCTTATATACCTACTATATCTACTATATCTAACCCTTATATACCTACTATATCTACTATATCTACTATATCTACTATACCTAACCCTTATATATCTACTATATCTACTATATCTAACCCTTATATATCTACTATACCTAACCCTTATATACCTACTATATCTACTATACCTAACCCTTATATACCTACTATATCTACTATACTACTATACCTACTATATCTACTATATCTACTATATCTAACCCTTATATATCTACTATATCTACTATATCTAACCCTTATATCTACTATACCTACTATATCTAACCCTTATATACCTACTATATCTACTATACCTACTATATCTACTATACCTACTATATCTACTATATCTACTATATCTACTATATCTACTATATCTACTATACCTAACCCTTATATATCTACTATATCTACTATATCTAACCCTTATATACCTACTATATCTACTATATCTAACACCTTATATATCTACTATATCTACTATATCTAACCCTTATATACCTACTATATCTACTATATCTACTATACCTAACCCTTATATACCTACTATATCTACTATATCTACTATATCTACTATATCTACTATACCTAACCCTTATATACCTACTATATCTACTATATCTAACCTTTATATATCTACTATATCTAACCCTTATATACCTACTATATCTAACCCTTATATACCTACTATATCTACTATATCTAACCCTTATATATCTACTATATCTACTATATCTACTATATCTACTATATCTACTATATCTACTATATCTACTATACCTAACCCTTATATATCTACTATATCTACTATATCTACTATATCTACTATACCTACTATATCTACTATATCTAACCCTTATATATCTACTATAACTACTATATCTACTATATCTACTATACCTACTATATCTAACCCTTATATACCTACTATACCTACTATATCTACTATATCTACTATATCTACTATATCTAACCCTTATATACCTACTATATCTAACCCTTATATACCTACTATATCTACTATATCTAACCCTTATATACCTACTATATCTACTATATCTAACCCTTATATATCTACTATATCTACTATATCTACTATATCTACTATATCTACTATATCTAACCCTTATATACCTACTATATCTACTATATCTACTATATCTACTATATCTACTATACCTAACCCTTATATACCTACTATACCTAACCCTTATATATCTACTATATCTACTATATCTAACCCTTATATATCTACTATATCTACTATATCTAACCCTTATATACCTACTATATCTACTATACCTAACCCTTATATATCTACTATATCTACTATATCTACTATACCTAACCCTTATATACCTACTATATCTACTATATCTACTATATCTAACCCTTATATATCTACTATATCTACTTATACCTACTATATCTACTATATCTACTATATCTACTATATCTACTATATCTACTATATCCTAACCCTTATATACCTACTATATCTACTATATCCTAACCCTTATATACCTACTATATCTACTATATCTACTATATCTAACCCTTATATATCTACTATATCTACTATATCCTAACCCTTATATACTCTACTATATCTACTATATCTACTATACTACCTTATATATCTACTATATCTACTATACTCTAACCCTTATATATCTACTATATCTACTATACTACCTTATATATCTACTATATCTAACCCTTATATATCTACTATATCTACTATATCTACCTTATATATCTACTATACCTAACCCTTATATATCTACTATATCTAACCCTTATATACCTACTATACCTAACCCTTATATACCTACTATATCTACTATATCTACTATATCTACTATACCTAACCCTTATATATCTACTATATCTACTATATCTACTATATCTACTATATCTACTATACCTAACCCTTATATATCTACTATATCTAACCCTTATATACCTACTATATCCTAACCCTTATATACCTACTATATCTACTATATCTACTATATCTACTATATCTACTATATCTACTATATCTAACCCTTATATATCTACTATATCTACTATATCTAACCCTTATATATCTACTATATCTACTATATCTACTATATCTAACCCTTATATACCTACTATATCTACTATATCTAACCCTTATATATCTACTATATCTACTATATCTAACCCTTATATACCTACTATATCTACTATATCTAACCCTTATATACCTACTATATCTACTATATCTACTATATCTAACCCTTATATACCTACTATATCTACTATATCTAACCCTTATATACCTACTATATCTACTATATCTACTATATCTAACCCTTATATACCTACTATATCTACTATATCTACTATATCTAACCCTTATATATCTACTATATCTACTATATCTAACCCTTATATACCTACTATATCTACTATATCTAACCCTTATATACCTACTATATCTAACCCTTATATACCTACTATATCTACTATATCTAACCCTTATATATCTACTATATCTACTATATCTAACCCTTATATACCTACTATATCTACTATATCTAACCCTTATATACCTACTATATCTACTATATCTACTATATCTACTATACCTACTATATCTACTATATCTAACCCTTATATATCTACTATATCTACTATATCTACTATATCTACTATATCTACTATATCTACTATATCTAACCCTTATATATCTACTATATCTACTATATCTACTATATCTACTATATCTACTATATCTAACCCTTATATACCTACTATATCTACTATATCTACTATATCTACTATATCTACTATACCTAACCCTTATATACCTACTATATCTAACCCTTATATATCTACTATATCTACTATATCTAACCCTTATATATCTACTATATCTACTATATCTACTATATCTAACCCTTATATATCTACTATATCTAACCCTTATATACCTACTATATCTACTATATCTAACCCTTATATATCTACTATATCTACTATATCTACTATATCTAACCCTTATATATCTACTATATCTAACCCTTATATATCTACTATATCTAACCCTTATATACCTACTATATCTACTATATCTACTATATCTAACCCTTATATATCTACTATATCTACTATATCTACTATATCTACTATATCTAACCCTTATATATCTACTATATCTACTATATCTACTATATCTACTATATCTACTATATCTACTATACCTAACCCTTATATATCTACTATATCTACTATATCTACTATATCTAACCCTTATATATCTACTATATCTACTATATCTAACCCTTATATACTACTATATCTACTATATCTAACCCTTATATACCTACTATATCTACTATATCTACTATATCTAACCCTTATATACCTACTATATCTACTATATCTAACCCTTATATACCTACTATATCTACTATATCTAACCCTTATATACCTACTATATCTACTATATCTAACCCTTATATACCTACTATATCTACTATACCTAACCCTTATATACCTACTATATCTACTATATCTAACCCTTATATACCTACTATATCTACTATACCTAACCCTTATATATCTACTATATCTACTATATCTACTATATCTACTATATCTACTATATCTAACCCTTATATACCTACTATATCTACTATATCTAACCCTTATATACCTACTATATCTACTATATCTAACCCTTATATATCTACTATATCTACTATATCTACTATATCTACTATACCTACTATATCTACTATATCTACTATATCTACTATACCTACTATATCTACTATATCTACTATATCTACTATACCTACTATATCTACTATATCTAACCCTTATATATCTACTATATCTACTATATCTACTATATCTACTATATCTACTATATCTAACCCTTATATACCTACTATATCTACTATATCTACTATATCTACTATATCTACTATACCTAACCCTTATATACCTACTATATCTAACCCTTATATATCTACTATATCTACTATATCCTACTATATCTACTATATCTAACCCTTATATATCTACTATATCTACTATATCTACTATATCTACTATATCTAACCCTTATATACCTACTATATCTACTATATCTACTATATCTACTATATCTACTATATCTAACCCTTATATATCTACTATATCTACTATACCTACTATATCTACTATATCTACTATATCTAACCCTTATATACCTACTATATCTACTATATCTAACCCTTATATATCTACTATATCTACTATATCTACTATATCTAACCCTTATATACCTACTATATCTACTATATCTAACCCTTATATATCTACTATACCTAACCCTTATATATCTACTATATCTACTATATCTACTATATCTACTATATCTAACCCTTATATACCTACTATATCTACTATATCTACTATATCTACTATATCTACTATACCTAACCCTTATATACCTACTATATCTACTATACCTAACCCTTATATACCTACTATATCTACTATATCTACTATATCTAACCCTTATATAACTACTATATCTACTATATCTACTATATCTACTATATCTACTATATCTAACCCTTATATACCTACTATATCTAACCCTTATATACCTACTATATCTACTATATCTACTATATCTACTATATCTACTATACCTACTATATCTACTATATCTACTATATCTAACCCTTATATACCTACTATATCTACTATACCTAACCCTTATATACCTACTATATCTACTATATCTAACCCTTATATACCTACTATATCTACTATATCTACTATATCTAACCCTTATATATCTACTATATCTACTATATCTACTATATCTAACCCTTATATATCTACTATATCTACTATATCTAACCCTTATATATCTACTATATCTACTATATCTACTATATCTAACCCTTATATATCTACTATATCTACTATATCTAACCCTTATATATCTACTATATCTACTATATCTACTATATCTAACCCTTATATATCTACTATATCTACTATATCTAACCCTTATATACCTACTATATCTACTATATCTAACCCTTATATACCTACTATATCTACTATATCTACTATATCTAACCCTTATATACCTACTATATCTACTATATCTACTATATCTACTATATCTACTATATCTAACCCTTATATACCTACTATATCTAACCCTTATATACCTACTATATCTAACCCTTATATACCTACTATACCTACTATATCTACTATATCTACTATATCTACTATATCTAACCCTTATATACCTACTATATCTACTATATCTACTATATCTACTATATCTACTATACCTAACCCTTATATACCTACTATATCTACTATACCTAACCCTTATATACCTACTATATCTACTATATCTACTATATCTAACCCTTATATATCTACTATATCTACTATATCTAACCCTTATATACCTACTATATCTACTATATCTAACCCTTATATACCTACTATATCTAACCCTTATATACCTACTATATCTACTATATCTACTATATCTACTATATCTACTATATCTACTATATCTAACCCTTATATACCTACTATATCTACTATATCTAACCCTTATATACCTACTATATCTACTATACCTAACCCTTATATACCTACTATATCTACTATATCTACTATATCTACTATATCTACTATATCTACTATATCTACTATATCTAACCCTTATATATCTACTATATCTACTATATCTACTATATCTAACCCTTATATATCTACTATATCTACTATACCTAACCCTTATATACCTACTATATCTACTATATCTACTATATCTACTATATCTAACCCTTATATACCTACTATACCTAACCCTTATATACCTACTATATCTACTATATCTACTATATCTACTATACCTAACCCTTATATACCTACTATATCTACTATATCTACTATATCTACTATATCTAACCCTTATATACCTACTATATCTACTATATCTACTATATCTACTATATCTACTATATCTAACCCTTATATACCTACTATATCTACTATATCTAACCCTTATATATCTACTATATCTACTATATCTACTATACCTACTATACCTACTATATCTAACCCTTATATACCTACTATATCTACTATATCTACTATATCTAACCCTTATATACCTACTATATCTACTATATCTAACCCTTATATATCTACTATATCTACTATATCTAACCCTTATATACCTACTATATCTAACCCTTATATATCTACTATATCTACTATATCTACTATATCTAACCCTTATATACCTACTATATCTACTATATCTAACCCTTATATACCTACTATATCTAACCCTTATATATCTACTATATCTACTATATCTACTATATCTAACCCTTATATACCTACTATATCTAACCCTTATATACCTACTATATCTACTATATCTAACCCTTATATATCTACTATATCTACTATACCTAACCCTTATATACCTACTATATCTAACCCTTATATATCTACTATATCTACTATATCTAACCCTTATATACCTACTATATCTACTATATCTACTATATCTACTATATCTACTATATCTAACCCTTATATACCTACTATATCTAACCCTTATATATCTACTATATCTACTATATCTAACCCTTATATACCTACTATATATCTACTATATCTACTATATCTACTATATCTAACCTATATCTACTATATCTAACCCTTATATATCTACTATATCTACTATATCTAACCCTTATATACCTACTATATCTACTATATCTAACCCTTATATATCTACTATATCTAACCCTTATATATCTACTATATCTACTATATCTACTATATCTAACCCTTATATACCTACTATATCTAACCCTTATATACCTACTATATCTACTATATCTAACCCTTATATACCTACTATATCTAACCCTTATATATCTACTATATCTAACCCTTATATACCTACTATATCTAACCCTTATATATCTACTATACCTAACCCTTATATACCTACTATATCTACTATATCTACTATATCTAACCCTTATATATCTACTATATCTACTATATCTAACCCTTATATACCTACTATATCTACTATATCTAACCCTTATATACCTACTATATCTACTATATCTACTATATCTAACCCTTATATATCTACTATATCTACTATATCTAACCCTTATATACCTACTATATCTACTATATCTAACCCTTATATACCTACTATATCTAACCCTTATATATCTACTATATCTACTATATCTACTATATCTAACCCTTATATACCTACTATATCTAACCCTTATATATCTACTATATCTACTATATCTAACCCTTATATACCTACTATATCTAACCCTTATATATCTACTATATCTACTATACCTAACCCTTATATACCTACTATATCTAACCCTTAAATATCTAACCCTGATATACCTACTATATCTACTATATCTACTATACCTAACCCTTATATATCTACTATATCTACTATATCTACTATATCTAACCCTTATATACCTACTATATCTAACCCTTATATACCTACTATATCTACTATATCTACTATATCTAACCCTTATATATCTACTATACCTAACCCTTATATACCTACTATATCTAACCCTTATATATCTACTATATCTACTATATCTAACCCTTATATATCTACTATATCTAACCCTTATATATCTACTATATCTAACCCTTATATACCTACTATATCTACTATATCTACTATATCTAACCCTTATATATCTACTATATCTACTATATCTAACCCTTATATATCTACTATATCTACTATATCTAACCCTTATATACCTACTATATCTACTATATCTAACCCTTATATATCTACTATATCTAACCCTTATATATCTACTATATCTAACCCTTATATACCTACTATATCTACTATATCTACTATATCTACTATATCTACTATATCTACTATATCTAACCCTTATATACCTACTATATCTAACCCTTATATACCTACTATATCTAACCCTTATATATCTACTATATCTACTATATCTACTATACCTAACCCTTATATACCTACTATACCTACTATATCTACTATATCTACTATATCTACTATATCTAACCCTTATATACCTACTATATCTAACCCTTATATATCTACTATATCTACTATATCTACTATATCTACTATATCTACTATATCTAACCCTTATATATCTACTATATCTACTATATCTAACCCTTATATACCTACTATATCTACTATATCTACTATATCTAACCCTTATATATCTACTATATCTACTATATCTACTATATCTACTATACCTACTATATCTAACCCTTATATACCTACTATATCTAACCCTTATATACCTACTATATCTAACCCTTATATACCTACTATATCTACTATATCTACTATATCTACTATATCTACTATATCTACTATAACTACTATATCTACTATATCTACTATATCTACTATATCTACTATATCTACTATATCTACTATATCTACTATATCTACTATATCTACTATATCTACTATATCTACTATATCTACTATATCTACTATATCTACTATATCTAACCCTTATATACCTACTATATCTACTATATCTACTATATCTACTATATCTACTATATCTACTATATCTACTATATCTAACCCTTATATATCTACTATATCTACTATATCTAACCCTTATATACCTACTATATCTAACCCTTATATATCTACTATATCTACTATATCTACTATATCTACTATATCTACTATACCTAACCCTTATATATCTACTATATCTACTATATCTAACCCTTATATATCTACTATATCTACTATATCTAACCCTTATATACCTACTATATCTACTATATCTAACCCTTATATACCTACTATACCTAACCCTTATATACCTACTATATCTACTATATCTAACCCTTATATACCTACTATATCTACTATATCTACTATATCTACTATACCTACTATATCTAACCCTTATATATCTAATATATCTACTATATCTACTATACCTAACCCTACTATACCTACTATATCTAACCCTTATATACCTACTATATCTACTATATCTACTATATCTACTATACCTAACCCTTATATATCTACTATATCTACTATATCTAACCCTTATATACCTACTATATCTACTATACCTAACCCTTATATATCTACTATATCTACTATATCTACTATACCTACTATACCTAACCCTTATATACCTACTATACCTACTATATCTACTATATCTACTATATCTACTATACCTACTATATCTAACCCTTATATACCTACTATACCTAACCCTTATATACCTACTATATCTAACCCTTATATACCTACTATATCTACTATATCTACTATACCTAACCCTTATATACCTACTATATCTACTATATCTACTATACCTAACCCTTATATACCTACTATATCTAACCCTTATATACCTACTATATCTACTATATCTACTATACCTAACCCTTATATATCTACTATATCTACTATATCTACTATACCTAACCCTTATATACCTACTATATCTACTATACCTAACCCTTATATATCTACTATATCTAACCCTTATATATCTACTATATCTACTATATCTAACCCTTATATACCTACTATATCTACTATACCTACTATATCTACTATATCTACTATATCTACTATATCTACTATACCTAACCCTTATATACCTACTATATCTACTATACCTAACCCTTATATACCTACTATATCTACTATATCTACTATATCTAACCCTTATATACCTACTATATCTACTATATCTAACCCTTATATACCTACTATATCTACTATATCTACTATACCTAACCCTTATATATCTACTATATCTACTATATCTACTATATCTACTATACCTAACCCTTATATACCTACTATATCTACTATATCTACTATATCTAACCCTACTATACCTACTTCACCTAACCCTTAAATACCTACTACACCTAACCCTTAAATACCTACTATTCCTATAACTCTGACTAGTTAGAGACAGGGAGGGACGTGGGTATTTTGTATACATCAGGGGTGTATGTTTGTGTGTAGGTGGTTTGCAGGACGTGTGTCCAGGCAGCAGTCTGAGCAGCGGTTGAGATGGGAAGAGAGAGGAGTGTTCCTGGTTAGAGAGTCAGAGAGTTCACCAGGAGAGTTCTCTGTTTCTGTCAGGTAAAGACACACACACACGCACACCACAGACACACACACACACACACACACACACACCACACACACACCACACACACGCACACCACACACACCACACACACACACACCACAGGCACACACACACACACACACACCACACACACACACACACACACACACCACACACACGCCACACACACGCACACCACACACACCACACACACACACACACACACCACACACAGACACACCCACACACACACACACACACACACACCCACACACACACACACACACACACACACACACACACACACACACCTCTGTTGTATAATGAAGAGGCTGTACCAGATGGTAATCCAGTTGGAAAGCCTACAGAATGTATAAATAAAATAAAATTACATAAACAAAAACATAAACAATCACATGCTCCGAAAACAACAGGTGTAGACTACCGTGAAATGCTCACTGACGAGCCTTTTCCCAACAATGCAGAGTTAAAAAGAAAGACAAATTAAATTAGCATAACATGTAATAGGAAGTAGTAAAGGTAGTAATGAGGTTATATACAGGAGTACCAGGTAGTAATGAGGTTATATACAGGAGTACCAGGTAGTAATGAGGTTATATACAGGAGTACCAGGTAGTAATGAGGTTATATACAGGAGTACCAGGTAGTAACGAGGCTATATACAAGGAGTACCTGGTAGTAATGAGGCTGTATACAGGAGTACCAGGTAGTAATGAGGTTATATACAGGAGTACCAGGTAGTAATGAGGTTATATACAGGAGTACCAGGTAGTAACGAGGCTATATACAGGAGTACCAGGTAGTAATGAGGCTATATACAGGGGTACCAGGTAGTAACGAGGTTATATACAGGAGTACCAGGTAGTAATGAGGTTATATACAGGAGTACCAGGTAGTAATGAGGTTATATACAGGAGTACCAGGTAGTAACGAGGCTATATACAAGGAGTACCTGGTAGTAATGAGGCTGTATACAGGAGTACCAGGTAGTAATGAGGTTATATACAAGGAGTACCAGGTAGTAATGAGGCTGTATACAGGGGGTACCAGGTAGTAATGAGACTATATACAGGAGTACCAGGTAGTAATGAGGTTATATACAGGAGTACCAGGTAGTAATGAGGTTATATACAGGGGTACCAGGTAGTAATGAGGTTATATACAGGAGTACCAGGTAGTAATGAGGTTATATACAGGAGTACCAGGTAGTAATGAGGCTGTATACAGGAGTACCAGGTAGTAATGAGGTTATATACAGGAGTACCAGGTAGTAATGAGGTTATATACAGGAGTACCAGGTAGTAATGAGGTTATATACAGGGGTACCAGGTAGTAATGAGGTTATATACAGGAGTACCAGGTAGTAATGAGGCTGTATACAGGGGGTACCAGGTAGTAATGAGGTTATATACAGGAGTACCAGGTAGTAACGAGGTTATATACAGGAGTACCAGGTAGTAATGAGGTTATATACAGGAGTACCAGGTAGTAACGAGGTTATATACAGGAGTACCAGGTAGTAATGAGGTTATATACAGGAGTACCAGGTAGTAATGAGGCTGTATACAGGGGGTACCAGGTAGTAATGAGGTTATATACAGGAGTACCAGGTAGTAATGAGGTTATATACAGGAGTACCAGGTAGTAATGAGGCTGTATACAGGAGTACCAGGTAGTAATGAGGTTATATACAGGGGTACCAGGTAGTAACGAGGCTATATACAAGGAGTACCTGGTAGTAATGAGGTTATATACAGGAGTACCAGGTAGTAATGAGGTTATATACAGGAGTACCAGGTAGTAATGAGGTTATATACAGGGGTACTAGGTAGTAATGAGCCTATATACAGGAGTACCAGGTAGTAATGAGGCTGTATACAGGAGTACCAGGTAGTAATGAGGCTGTATACAGGAGTACCAGGTAGTAATGAGGTTATATACAGGAGTACCAGGTAGTAACGAGGTTATATACAGGAGTACCAGGTAGTAATGAGGTTATATACAAGGAGTACCAGGTAGTAATGAGGTTATATACAGGAGTACCAGGTAGTAATGAGGTTATATACAGGAGTACCAGGTAGTAATGAGGTTATATACAGGAGTACCAGGTAGTAACGAGGCTATATACAAGGAGTACCTGGTAGTAATGAGGCTGTATACAGGAGTACCAGGTAGTAATGAGGTTATATACAAGGAGTACCAGGTAGTAATGAGGCTGTATACAGGGGGTACCAGGTAGTAATGAGACTATATACAGGAGTACCAGGTAGTAATGAGTTTATATACAGGAGTACCCGGTAGTAATGAGGCTGTATACAAGAGTACCTGGTAGTAATGAGGTTATATACAAGGAGTACCAGGTAGTAATGAGGTTATATACAGGAGTACCAGGTAGTAATGAGGTTATATACAGGAGTACCAGGTAGTAATGAGGTTATATACAGGAGTACCAGGTAGTAACGAGGCTATATACAAGGAGTACCTGGTAGTAATGAGGCTGTATACAGGAGTACCAGGTAGTAATGAGGTTATATACAAGGAGTACCAGGTAGTAATGAGGCTGTATACAGGGGGTACCAGGTAGTAATGAGACTATATACAGGAGTACCAGGTAGTAATGAGTTTATATACAGGAGTACCCGGTAGTAATGAGGCTGTATACAAGAGTACCTGGTAGTAATGAGGTTATATACAAGGAGTACCAGGTAGTAATGAGGTTATATACAGGGGTACTAGGTAGTAATGAGGCTGTATACAGGAGTACCAGGTAGTAATGAGGCTGTATACAGGAGTACCAGGTAGTAATGAGGCTGTATACAGGAGTACCAGGTAGTAATGAGGTTATATACAGGAGTACCAGGTAGTAATGAGGTTATATACAAGGAGTACCAGGTAGTAATGAGGTTATATACAGGGGTACCAGGTAGTAATGAGGCTGTATACAGGAGTACCAGGTAGTAATGAGGCTGTATACAGGAGTACCAGGTAGTAATGAGGCTGTATACAGGAGTACCAGGTAGTAATGAGGTTATATACAGGAGTACCTGGTAGTAATGAGGCTGTATACAGGAGTACCAGGTCGTAATGAGGTTATATACAGGAGTACCTGGTAGTAATGAGGTTATATACAGGAGTACCAGGTAGTATTGAGGCTGTATACAAGAGTACCTGGTAGTAATGAGGTTATATACAGTGTACCTGGTAGTAATGAGGCTGTATACAGGAGTACCAGGTAGTAATGAGGCTATATACAGGAGTACCTGGTAGTAATGAGACTGTATACAGGAGTACCAGGTAGTAATGAGGTTATATACAAGGAGTACCTGGTAGTAATGAGGTTATATACAGGAGTACCAGGTAGTAATGAGACTATATACAGGAGTACCAGGTAGTAATGAGGTTATATACAGGGAGTACCTGGTAGTAATGAGGTTATATACAGGAGTACCAGGCAGTAATGAGGCTGTATACTGGGGGTACCAGGTAGTAATGAGGCTATATACAGGAGTACCAGGTAGTAATGAGGTTATATACAGGATTACCAGGTAGTAATGAGGTTATATACAGGAGTACCAGGTAGTAATGAGGTTATATACAAGGAGTACCAGGTCGTAATGAGGCTGTATACAGGAGTACCAGGTAGTAACGAGGCTGTATACAGGAGTACCAGGTAGTAATGAGGTTGTATACAAGGAGTACCAGGTAGTAATGAGGCTGTATACAGGAGTACCAGGTAGTAACGAGGCTGTATACAGGAGTACCAGGTAGTAATGAGGCTGTATACAGGAGTACCAGGTAGTATTTAGGCTGTATACAGGAGTACCAGGTAGTAATGAGGCTGTATACAGGAGTACCTGGTAGTAATGAGGCTGTATACAGGAGTACCAGGTAGTAATGAGGTTATATACAGGAGTACCAGGTAGTAATGAGGCTGTATACAGGAGTACCAGGTCGTAATGAGGTTATATACAGGAGTACCTGGTAGTAATGAGGTTATATACAGGAGTACCAGGAAGTAATGAGGTTATATACAGGAGTACCAGGTAGTAATGAGGCTATATACAGGAGTACCAGGTAGTAATGAGGCTGTATACAGGAGTACCAGGTAGTAATGAGGCTGTATACAGGAGTACCAGGTAGTAATGAGGCT
>NW_026600327.1:221744-249244 GCF_029448725.1 Salvelinus fontinalis
GATTACAAGACGTGTTTATTCATGAATCTCATTTACACAAGGACACAATATTGACCAATCACAGGTCCGTATATAACACACTAAATATGACCTTACCCACTATGACATCACAGGTCCGTAACATTCTAGAACGATACATCTTCTAGAACCATCAGAACATTGATTTACGTAGAGATGGAAACATCCACAGGAAGTAGAAACACAGGAAGTAGCCTACTGGGACAGTGGTTAGAGGTCCGTAACATTCTAGAACGATACATCTTCTAGAACCATCAGAACATTGATTTACGTAGAGATGGAAACACCCACAGGAAGTAGAAACACAGGAAGTAGAAACACAGGAAGTAGAAACACAGGAAGTAGAAACACAGGAAGTAGAAACACAGGAAGTAGAAACACAGGAAGTAGCCTACTGGGACAGCAGTTAGAGGTCCGTAACATTCTAGAACGATACATCTTCTAGAACCATCAGAACATTGATTTACGTAGAGATGGAAACACCCACAGGAAGTAGAAACACAGGAAGTAGAAACACAGGAAGTAGAAACACAGGAAGTAGAAACACAGGAAGTAGCCTACTGGGACAGCAGTTAGAGGTCCGTAACATTCTAGAACGATACATCTTCTAGAACCATCAGAACATTGATTTACGTAGAGATGGAAACATCCACAGGAAGTATAAACACAGGAAGTAGAAACACAGGAAGTAGAAACACAGGAAGTAGCCTACTGGGACAGCAGTTAGAGGTCCGTAACATTCTAGAACGATACATCTTCTAGAACCATCAGAACATTGATTTACGTAGAGATGGAAACACCCACAGGAAGTAGAAACACAGGAAGTAGAAACACAGGAAGTAGCCTACTGGGACAGCAGTTAGAGGTCCGTAACATTCTAGAACGATACATCTTCTAGAACCATCAGAACATTGATTTACGTAGAGATGGAAACATCCACAGGAAGTATAAACACAGGAAGTAGAAACACAGGAAGTAGAAACACAGGAAGTAGCCTACTGGGACAGCAGTTAGAGGTCCGTAACATTCTAGAACGATACATCTTCTAGAACCATCAGAACATTGATTTACGTAGAGATGGAAACATCCACAGGAAGTATAAACACAGGAAGTAGAAACACAGGAAGTAGAAACACAGGAAGTAGCCTACTGGGACAGCAGTTAGAGGTCCGTAACATTCTAGAACGATACATCTTCTAGAACCATCAGAACATTGATTTACGTAGAGATGGAAACACCCACAGGAAGTAGAAACACAGGAAGTAGAAACACAGGAAGTAGCCTACTGGGACAGCAGTTAGAGGTCCGTAACATTCTAGAACGATACATCTTCTAGAACCATCAGAACATTGATTTACGTAGAGATGGAAACATCCACAGGAAGTATAAACACAGGAAGTAGAAACACAGGAAGTAGAAACACAGGAAGTAGCCTACTGGGACAGCAGTTAGAGGTCCGTAACATTCTAGAACGATACATCTTCTAGAACCATCAGAACATTGATTTACGTAGAGATGGAAACATCCACAGGAAGTAGAAACACAGGAAGTAGAAACACAGGAAGTAGCCTACCGGGACAGCAGTTAGAGGTCCGTAACATTCTAGAACGATACATCTTCTAGAACCATCAGAACATTGATTTACGTAGAGATGGAAACACCCACAGGAAGTAGAAACACAGGAAGTAGAAACACAGGAAGTAGTCTACTGGGACAGCAGTTAGAGGTCAGAGGTCAGGCGAAGTAAGCGTAGAGGAATATATTAACACAGATCAGCAGAATGGCATTGACGCAGCAGAAGCGAGACCAGAACACACTCTCTCTAACGCTGGGGATTCTGGGTAACGGAACCTCCTCTGCTGGCCCCTCCGCTGAGCTGCAGAGCCCCGCCCCGCGTCCACAGACCGCCCTCCGCACCGGAGCAGAACCTTCACACACAATTCTAGAACCATCCGACACACACCGACCACCAGCCCCACCATCAGTCCCCAGAACGCTCCCTACACACACACACACACACACACACACACACACACACACACACACACACACACACACACACACACACACACACACACACACACACACACACACACACACACACACACACACCACAGAATGTAAAATCAACATTATTAAGTATGTGTCAGTCCATCTGTAGCAGAGAGCCTGATCTAGTCTTAAACAGACCCAATGTCTCTCTGTCTGTCTGTCTGACCCTGGACCTGGTGTCTGTCTGTCTGTCTGTCTGTCTGTCTGTCTGTCTGTCTGTCTGGCCTGTCTGTCTGTCTGTCTGTCTGTCTGTCTGTCTGACCCTGGACCTGGTGTCTGTCTGTCTGACCCTGGACCTGGTGTCAGTCTCTCTGTCTGTCTGTCTGACCCTGGACCTGGTGTCTGTCTGTCTGACCCTGGACCTGGTGTCAGTCTCTCTGTCTGTCTGTCTGTCTGTCTGTCTGACCCTGGACCTGGTGTCTGTCTGTCTGTCTGTCTGACCCTGGACTTGGTGTCTGTCTGTCTGTCTGTCTGTCTGTCTGTCTGACCCTGGACCTGGTGTCTGTCTGTCTGTCTGACCCTGGACTTGGTGTCTGTCTGTCTGTCTGACCCTGGACTTGGTGTCTGTCTGTCTGTCTGTCTGTCTGTCTGTCTGTCTGTCTGTCTGTCTGACCCTGGTGTCTGTCTGACCCTGGTGTCTGTCTGACCCTGGTGTCTGTCTGTCTGTCTGTCTGTCTGTCTGTCTGTCTGTCTGACCCTGGACTTGGTGTCTGTCTGTCTGTCTGTCTGTCTGTCTGTCTGTCTGTCTGACCCTGGACCTGGTGTCTGTCTGTCTGTCTGTCTGTCTGACCCTGGACTTGGTGTCTGTCTGTCTGTCTGACCCTGGACTTGGTGTCTGTCTGTCTGTCTGTCTGTCTGTCTGTCTCACCTTGGACCTGGTGTCTGTGCTCTCGGTGGCTGACAGAGGAGACCTTCTGGAGAGGTATTTCTCTCTCTTCCTCTTCAGTCAACGTCCACCACGTCAGGTTACTGTCTCTCTGTCTGTCTGTCTGTCTCTCTGTCTGTCTGTCTGTCTCACCTTGGACCTGGTGTCTGTGCTCTCGGTGGCTGACAGAGGAGACCTTCTGGAGAGGTATTTCTCTCTCTTCCTCTTCAGTCAACGTCCACCACGTCAGGTTACTGTCTCTCTGTCTGTCTGTCTCTCTGTCTGTCTGTCTGTCTGTCTGTCTGTCTGTCTGTCTGTCTGTCTGTCTGTCTGTCTCACCTTGGACCTGGTGTCTGTGCTCTCGGTGGCTGACAGAGGAGACCTTCTGGAGAGGTATTTCTCTCTCTTCCTCTTCAGTCAACGTCCACCACGTCAGGTTACTGTCTCTCTGTCTGTCTGTCTGTCTGTCTGTCTGTCTGTCTGTCTGTCTGTCTGTCTGTCTCACCTTGGACCTGGTGTCTGTCTGTCTGTCTGTCTGTCTGTCTGTCTGTCTGTCTGTCTGTCTGTCTGTCTGTCTGTCTGTCTCACCTTGGACCTGGTGTCTCTGCTCTCGGTGGCTGACAGAGGAGACCTTCTGGAGAGGTATTTCTCTCTCTTCCTCTTCAGTCAACGTCCACCACGTCAGGTTACTGTCTCTCTGTCTGTCTGTCTGTCTGTCTGTCTGTCTGTCTCACCTTGGACCTGGTGTCTCTGCTCTCGGTGGCTGACAGAGGAGACCTTCTGGAGAGGTATTTCTCTCTCTTCCTCTTCAGTCAACGTCCACCACGTCAGGTTACTGTCTCTCTGTCTGTCTGTCTGTCTCTCTGTCTGTCTGTCTGTCTGTCTGTCTGTCTGTCTGTCTGTCTGTCTCACCTTGGACCTGGTGTCTGTGCTCTCGGTGGCTGACAGAGGAGACCTTCTGGAGAGGTATTTCTCTCTCTTCCTCTTCAGTCAACGTCCACCACGTCAGGTTACGCACCTAAACAGCATCAGCAACACAGTGAAGTTCTATTCAGCTGTTCTGGAACGATGTGAAGACAAACAACGTGACATCATACCTGCTCCTCAGTGGGGGGCGGAGTCAGCAGCGATATCACCACGACGACGGCAGCAGACAGGAAGCAGAGGATGATGGCGAAGTGAAGGTAGTGAACGGAGCGCAGGACGGACGGGGCGTCGTCTTGGATACCACAACGGGGAGGCGGGAACGCGAATTCTAGAACCATCCGACACACACCGACCACCAGCCCCACCATCAGTCCCCAGAACGCTCCCTACACACACACACACACACACACACACACACACACACACACACACACACACACACACACACACACACACACACACACACACACACACACACACACACACACACACACACACACACACACACAGTGTTTCTAAAAAGTACACACTAGTTACTAGTTTCTTTTTTTAAACGCTTAGAGTTTTAAAATGCAGAAAATGTATTGCGTGACTAAAATATATTTTAAAGAATAGAACTTAAAGTCCTACTCCTGTCTCCGTAACACCTGATTAACGTAGCAAAGGGCCCATGTGAATACAGTGAGCACAGCTGTCATCAAGACAAAGGTGGCTACTTTGAAGAATCTGAAATATAAAGTATTTTTTATTAACACTTTTTTGGTTACTACATGATTCCATATGTGTTATTTCATAGTGTTGATGTCTTCACTGTTATTCTACAATGTAGAAAATAGTACAAATAAAGAAAACCCCTGGAATGAGTAGCTGTGTCCAAACTGTTGACTGGTTCTGTACATTGTTTCCTATTTAATCAGAATAATTTTAATGCTCCGACACTTGAAATGTAACTTTGCCTGTTCCTGATAACTACATCCACTAGGTGTCGCTATCACGCCTTCTGAAATGTATTTACAAAACAGTTTCTCCAACAACAAAATGTCTGACAGGCCAAGAGGGAAGACAACTGTTTATCAAACCCAGAATCAAAATGTCTAACAGACCAAGAGGGAAGACAACTGTTTATCAAACCCAGAATCAAAATGTCTAACAGACCAAGAGGGAAGACAACTGTTTACCAAACCCAGAATCAAAATGTCTAACAGACCAAGAGGGAAGACAACTGTTTATCAAACCCAGAATCAAAATGTCTAACAGACCAAGAGGGAAGACAACTGTTTATCAAACCCAGAATCAAAATGTCTAACAGACCAAGAGGGAAGACAACTGTTTACCAAACCCAGAATCAAAATGTCTAACAGACCAAGAGGGAAGACAACTGTTTATCAAACCCAGAATCAAAATGTCTAACAGACCAAGAGGGAAGACAACTGTTTACCAAACCCAGAATCAAAATGTCTAACAGACCAAGAGGGAAGACAACTGTTTATCAAACCCAGAATCAAAATGTCTAACAGACCAAGAGGGAAGACAACTGTTTATCAAACCCAGAATCAAAATGTCTAACAGACCAAGAGGGAAGACAACTGTTTATCAAACCCAGAATCAAAATGTCTAACAGACCAAGAGGGAAGACAACTGTTTATCAAACCCAGAATCAAAATGTCTAACAGACCAAGAGGGAAGACAACTGTTTACCAAACCCAGAATCAAAATGTCTAACAGACCAAGAGGGAAGACAACTGTTTATCAAACCCAGAATCAAAATGTCTAACAGACCAAGAGGGAAGACAACTGTCAAACCCAGAATCAAAATGTCTAACAGACCAAGAGGGAAGACAACTGTTTACTAAACCCAGAATCAAAATGTCTAACAGACCAAGAGGGAAGACAACTGTTTACTAAACCCAGAATCAAAATGTCTAACAGACCAAGAGGGAAGACAACTGTTTATCAAACCCAGAATCAAAATGTCTAACAGACCAAGAGGGAAGACAACTGTTTACCAAACCCAGAATCAAAATGTCTAACAGACCAAGAGGGAAGACAACTGTTTACCAAACCCAGAATCAAAATGTCTAACAGACCAAGAGGGAAGACAACTGTTTACCAAACCCAGAATCAAAATGTTTAACAGACCAAGAGGGAAGACAACTGTTTACCAAACCCAGAATCAAAATGTCTAACAGACCAAGAGGGAAGACAACTGTTTATCAAACCCAGAATCAAAATGTCTAACAGACCAAGAGGGAAGACAACAATCAAACCCAGAATCAAAATGTCTAACAGACCAAGAGGGAAGACAACTGTTTACCAAACCCAGAATCAAAATGTCTAACAGACCAAGAGGGAAGACAACTGTTTACCAAACCCAGAATCAAAATGTCTAACAGACCAAGAGGGAAGACAACTGTTTACCAAACCCAGAATCAAAATGTCTAACAGACCAAGAGGGAAGACAACTGTTTACCAAACCCAGAATCAAAATGTCTAACAGACCAAGAGGGAAGACAACTGTTTACCAAACCCAGAATCAAAATGTCTAACAGACCAAGAGGGAAGACAACTGTTTATCAAACCCAGAATCAAAATGTCTAACAGACCAAGAGGGAAGACAACTGTTTACTAAACCCAGAATCAAAATGTCTAACAGACCAAGAGGGAAGACAACTGTTTACTAAACCCAGAATCAAAATGTCTAACAGACCAAGAGGGAAGACAACTGTTTACCAAACCCAGAATCAAAATGTCTAACAGACCAAGAGGGAAGACAACTGTTTACCAAACCCAGAATCAAAATGTCTAACAGACCAAGAGGGAAGACAACTGTTTATCAAACCCAGAATCAAAATGTCTAACAGACCAAGAGGGAAGACAACTGTTTATCAAACCCAGAATCAAAATGTCTAACAGACCAAGAGGGAAGACAACAATCAAACCCAGAATCAAAATGTCTAACAGACCAAGAGGGAAGACAACTGTTTACCAAACCCAGAATCAAAATGTCTAACAGACCAAGAGGGAAGACAACAATCAAACCCAGAATCAAAATGTCTAACAGACCAAGAGGGAAGACAACTGTTTACCAAACCCAGAATCAAAATGTCTAACAGACCAAGAGGGAAGACAACTGTTTATCAAACCCAGAATCAAAATGTCTAACAGACCAAGAGGGAAGACAACTGTTTACCAAACCCAGAATCAAAATGTCTAACAGACCAAGAGGGAAGACAACTGTTTATCAAACCCAGAATCAAAATGTCTAACAGACCAAGAGGGAAGACAACTGTTTATCAAACCCAGAATCAAAATGTCTAACAGACCAAGAGGGAAGACAACTGTTTATCAAACCCAGAATCAAAATGTCTAACAGACCAAGAGGGCAGACAACTGTTTATCAAACCCAGAATCAAAATGTCTAACAGACCAAGAGGGAAGACAACTGTTTACCAAACCCAGAATCAAAATGTCTAACAGACCAAGAGGGAAGACAACTGTTTATCAAACCCAGAATCAAAATGTCTAACAGACCAAGAGGGAAGACAACTGTCAAACCCAGAATCAAAATGTCTAACAGACCAAGAGGGAAGACAACTGTTTACTAAACCCAGAATCAAAATGTCTAACAGACCAAGAGGGAAGACAACTGTTTACTAAACCCAGAATCAAAATGTCTAACAGACCAAGAGGGAAGACAACTGTTTATCAAACCCAGAATCAAAATGTCTAACAGACCAAGAGGGAAGACAACTGTTTACCAAACCCAGAATCAAAATGTCTAACAGACCAAGAGGGAAGACAACTGTTTACCAAACCCAGAATCAAAATGTCTAACAGACCAAGAGGGAAGACAACTGTTTACCAAACCCAGAATCAAAATGTTTAACAGACCAAGAGGGAAGACAACTGTTTACCAAACCCAGAATCAAAATGTCTAACAGACCAAGAGGGAAGACAACTGTTTATCAAACCCAGAATCAAAATGTCTAACAGACCAAGAGGGAAGACAACAATCAAACCCAGAATCAAAATGTCTAACAGACCAAGAGGGAAGACAACTGTTTACCAAACCCAGAATCAAAATGTCTAACAGACCAAGAGGGAAGACAACTGTTTACCAAACCCAGAATCAAAATGTCTAACAGACCAAGAGGGAAGACAACTGTTTACCAAACCCAGAATCAAAATGTCTAACAGACCAAGAGGGAAGACAACTGTTTACCAAACCCAGAATCAAAATGTCTAACAGACCAAGAGGGAAGACAACTGTTTACCAAACCCAGAATCAAAATGTCTAACAGACCAAGAGGGAAGACAACTGTTTATCAAACCCAGAATCAAAATGTCTAACAGACCAAGAGGGAAGACAACTGTTTACTAAACCCAGAATCAAAATGTCTAACAGACCAAGAGGGAAGACAACTGTTTACTAAACCCAGAATCAAAATGTCTAACAGACCAAGAGGGAAGACAACTGTTTACCAAACCCAGAATCAAAATGTCTAACAGACCAAGAGGGAAGACAACTGTTTACCAAACCCAGAATCAAAATGTCTAACAGACCAAGAGGGAAGACAACTGTTTATCAAACCCAGAATCAAAATGTCTAACAGACCAAGAGGGAAGACAACTGTTTATCAAACCCAGAATCAAAATGTCTAACAGACCAAGAGGGAAGACAACAATCAAACCCAGAATCAAAATGTCTAACAGACCAAGAGGGAAGACAACTGTTTACCAAACCCAGAATCAAAATGTCTAACAGACCAAGAGGGAAGACAACAATCAAACCCAGAATCAAAATGTCTAACAGACCAAGAGGGAAGACAACTGTTTACCAAACCCAGAATCAAAATGTCTAACAGACCAAGAGGGAAGACAACTGTTTATCAAACCCAGAATCAAAATGTCTAACAGACCAAGAGGGAAGACAACTGTTTACCAAACCCAGAATCAAAATGTCTAACAGACCAAGAGGGAAGACAACTGTTTACCAAACCCAGAATCAAAATGTCTAACAGACCAAGAGGGAAGACAACTGTTTACCAAACCCAGAATCAAAATGTCTAACAGACCAAGAGGGAAGACAACTGTTTATCAAACCCAGAATCAAAATGTCTAACAGACCAAGAGGGAAGACAACTGTTTATCAAACCCAGAATCAAAATGTCTAACAGACCAAGAGGGAAGACAACAATCAAACCCAGAATCAAAATGTCTAACAGACCAAGAGGGAAGACAACTGTTTACTAAACCCAGAATCAAAATGTCATGACTGTCATGAAAAGGGATGGGATTCTTGACTGTCAGTTGGTAGACCACAGAGTCATGGGTTCGTTTCCCTCTAACCCAAATGAAAAGGGATTCTTGACTGTCAGTTGGTAGACCACAGAGTCATGGGTTCGTTTCCCTCTAACCCAAATGAACAGGGATTCTTGACTGTCAGTTGGTAGACCACAGAGTCATGGGTTCGTTTCCCGTTAACCCAAATGAAAAGGGATTCATGACTGTCAGTTGGTAGACCACAGAGTCATGGGTTCGTTTCCCGCTAACCCAAATGAAAAGGGATTCATGACTGTCAGTTGGTAGACCACAGAGTCATGGGTTCGTTTCCCTCTAACCCAAATGAAAAGGGATTCTTGACTGTCAGTTGGTAGACCAGAGTCATGGGTTCGTTTCCCGTTAACCCAAATGAACAGGGATTCTTGACTGTCATTTGGTAGACCACTGAGTCATGGGTTCGTTTCCCTCTAACCCAAATGAAAAGGGATTCTTGACTGTTAGTTGGTAGACCACAGAGTCATGGGTTCGTTTCCCGTTAACCCAAATGAAAAGGGATTCTTGACTGTCAGTTGGTAGACCACAGAGTCCTGGGTTCGTTTCCCTCTAACCCAAATGAAAAGGGATTCATGACTGTCAGTTGGTAGACCACTGAGTCATGGGTTCGTTTCCCGTTAACCCAAATGAAAAGGGATTCTTGACTGTCATTTGGTAGACCACAGAGTCATGGGTTCGTTTCCCGCTAACCCAAATGAAAAGGGATTCTTGACTGTCAGTTGGTAGACCACAGTGTCATGGGTTCGTTTCCCGTTAACCCAAATGAAAAGGGATTCTTGACTGTCAGTTGGTAGACCACAGAGTCATGGGTTCGTTTCCCTCTAACCCAAATGAAAAGGGATTCATGACTGTCAGTTGGTAGACCACTGAGTCATGGGTTCGTTTCCCGTTAACCAAAATGAAAAGGGATTCTTGACTGTCATTTGGTAGACCACAGAGTCATGGGTTCGTTTCCCGCTAACCCAAATGAAAAGGGATTCTTGACTGTCTGTTGGTAGACCAGAGTCATGGGTTCGTTTCCCGCTAACCCAAATGAACAGGGATTCTTGACTGTCAGTTGGTAGACCACAGAGTCATGGGTTCGTTTCCCTCTAACCCAAATGAAAAGCGATTCTTGACTGTCAGTTGGTAGACCACAGAGTCATGGGTTCGTTTCCTGCTAACCCAAATGAAAAGGGATTCTTGACTGTCATTTGGTAGACCACTGAGTCATGGGTTCGTTTCCCTCTAACCAAAATGAAAAGGGATTCATGACTGTCATTTGGTAGACCACAGAGTCATGGGTTCGTTTCCCTCTAACCCAAATGAAAAGGGATTCATGACTGTCAGTTGGTAGACCACAGAGTCATGGGTTCGTTTCCTGCTAACCCAAATGAAAAGGGATTCATGACTGTCAGTTGGTAGACCACAGAGTCATGGGTTCGTTTCCTGCTAACCCAAATGAAAAGGGATTCTTGACTGTCAGTTGGTAGACCACAGAGTCATGGGTTCGTTTCCCGTTAACCAAAATGAAAAGGGATTCTTGACTGTCAGTTGGTAGACCACAGAGTCATGGGTTCGTTTCCCGCTAACCCAAATGAAAAGGGATTCTTGACTGTCAGTTGGTAGACCACAGAGTCATGGGTTCGTTTCCCTCTAACCCAAATGAACAGGGATTCTTGACTGTCAGTTGGTAGACCACAGAGTCATGGGTTCGTTTCCCGTTAACCCAAATGAAAAGGGATTCATGACTGTCAGTTGGTAGACCACAGAGTCATGGGTTCGTTTCCCGCTAACCCAAATGAAAAGGGATTCTTGACTGTCAGTTGGTAGACCACAGAGTCATGGGTTCGTTTCCCTCTAACCCAAATGAAAAGGGATTCTTGACTGTCAGTTGGTAGACCAGAGTCATGGGTTCGTTTCCCGTTAACCCAAATGAAAAGGGATTCATGACTGTCAGTTGGTAGACCAGAGTCATGGGTTCGTTTCCCTCTAACCCAAATGAAAAGGGATTCTTGACTGTCATTTGGTAGACCACAGAGTCATGGGTTCGTTTCCCTCTAACCCAAATGAAAAGGGATTCTTGACTGTCAGTTGGTAGACCACAGAGTCATGGGTTCGTTTCCCGTTAACCCAAATGAACAGGGATTCTTGACTGTCATTTGGTAGACCACTGAGTCATGGGTTCGTTTCCCTCTAACCCAAATGAAAAGGGATTCTTGACTGTCAGTTGGTAGACCACAGAGTCATGGGTTCGTTTCCCGTTAACCCAAATGAAAAGGGATTCTTGACTGTCAGTTGGTAGACCACAGAGTCCTGGGTTCGTTTCCCTCTAACCCAAATGAAAAGGGATTCATGACTGTCAGTTGGTAGACCACTGAGTCATGGGTTCGTTTCCCGTTAACCCAAATGAAAAGGGATTCTTGACTGTCATTTGGTAGACCACAGAGTCATGGGTTCGTTTCCCGCTAACCCAAATGAAAAGGGATTCTTGACTGTCAGTTGGTAGACCACAGTGTCATGGGTTCGTTTCCCGTTAACCCAAATGAAAAGGGATTCTTGACTGTCAGTTGGTAGACCACAGAGTCATGGGTTCGTTTCCCTCTAACCCAAATGAAAAGGGATTCATGACTGTCAGTTGGTAGACCACTGAGTCATGGGTTCGTTTCCCGTTAACCAAAATGAAAAGGGATTCTTGACTGTCATTTGGTAGACCACAGAGTCATGGGTTCGTTTCCCGCTAACCCAAATGAAAAGGGATTCTTGACTGTCTGTTGGTAGACCAGAGTCATGGGTTCGTTTCCCGCTAACCCAAATGAACAGGGATTCTTGACTGTCAGTTGGTAGACCACAGAGTCATGGGTTCGTTTCCCTCTAACCCAAATGAAAAGCGATTCTTGACTGTCAGTTGGTAGACCACAGAGTCATGGGTTCGTTTCCTGCTAACCCAAATGAAAAGGGATTCTTGACTGTCAGTTGGTAGACCACTGAGTCATGGGTTCGTTTCCCTCTAACCAAAATGAAAAGGGATTCATGACTGTCATTTGGTAGACCACAGAGTCATGGGTTCGTTTCCCTCTAACCCAAATGAAAAGGGATTCATGACTGTCAGTTGGTAGACCACAGAGTCATGGGTTCGTTTCCCTCTAACCCAAATGAAAAGGGATTCATGACTGTCAGTTGGTAGACCACAGAGTCATGGGTTCGTTTCCCTCTAACCCAAATGAAAAGGGATTCATGACTGTCAGTTGGTAGACCACAGAGTCATGGGTTCGTTTCCCTCTAACCCAAATGAAAAGGGATTCATGACTGTCAGTTGGTAGACCACAGAGTCATGGGTTCGTTTCCCTCTAACCCAAATGAACAGGGATTCTTGACTGTCAGTTGGTAGACCACAGAGTCATGGGTTCGTTTCCCTCTAACCCAAATGAAAAGGGATTCATGACTGTCAGTTGGTAGACCACAGAGTCATGGGTTCGTTTCCCGTTAACCCAAATGAAAAGGGATTCTTGACTGTCAGTTGGTAGACCACAGAGTCATGGGTTCGTTTCCCGCTAACCCAAATGAAAAGGGATTCATGACTGTCAGTTGGTAGACCACAGAGTCATGGGTTCGTTTCCCGCTAACCCAAATGAAAAGGGATTCTTGACTGTCAGTTGGTAGACCACAGAGTCATGGGTTCGTTTCCCTCTAACCCAAATGAAAAGGGATTCATGACTGTCAGTTGGTAGACCACAGAGTCATGGGTTCGTTTCCCGTTAACCCAAATGAAAAGGGATTCTTGACTGTCAGTTGGTAGACCACTGAGTCATGGGTTCGTTTCCCGTTAACCCAAATGAACAGGGATTCTTGACTGTCAGTTGGTAGACCACAGAGTCATGGGTTCGTTTCCTGCTAACCCAAATGAAAAGGGATTCTTGACTGTCAGTTGGTAGACCACAGAGTCATGGGTTCGTTTCCCGCTAACCCAAATGAAAAGGGATTCTTGACTGTCAGTTGGTAGACCACAGAGTCATGGGTTCGTTTCCCTCTAACCCAAATGAAAAGGGATTCTTGACTGTCAGTTGGTAGACCACAGAGTCATGGGTTCGTTTCCCGCTAACCCAAATGAAAAGGGATTCATGACTGTCAGTTGGTAGACCAGAGTCATGGGTTCGTTTCCCGCTAACCCAAATGAAAAGGGATTCTGGAATGAAGTGTGTGTTACCTGCTCGTTTGTTCTGGTCCAGAAGATAGCCAATGAGAAGACAGCGGTAACGGGTGGAGCCAGGTAACTGGTCACTGATTGGATGTAAACGTAGAGCTGTCCGCTATTGGCCGACTGCAGGATTGGAATCCACACCACGCTTATCACCACCAGAATCACTGTTACTATCCTACACGCACGCACGCACGGACACAGACACAGACACAGACACAGACACAGACACAGACACAGACACAGACACAGTGGAGATTTAGGAACCGTTTACAATGACATCATCTCTTTAAGAATAGAACCTATGACTGACCTGCTGACCAATAGCAGCTGTTCCTGTGTGAGTGACGGACCTGCCGACCAATAGACTGGCCTGCCGACCAATAACAGCTGTTCCTGTGTGAGTGACTGACCTGCCGACCAATAGCAGCTGTTCCTGTGTGAGTGACGGACCTGCCGACCAATAGCAGCTGTTCCTGTGTGAGTGACTGACCTGCCGGACCAATAACAGCTGTTCCTGTGTGAGTGACTGACCTGCTGACCAATAGCAGCTGTTCCTGTGTGAGTGACGGACCTGCCGACCAATAGACTGGCCTGCCGACCAATAACAGCTGTTCCTGTGTGAGTGACTGACCTGCCGACCAATAACAGCTGTTCTTGTGTGAGTGACTGACCTGCCGACCAATAGCAGCTGTTTCTGTGTGAGTGACTGACCTGCCGACTAATAACAGCTGTTCCAGTGTGATTGACTGACCTGCCGACCAATAGCAGCTGTTCCAGTGTGAGTGACTGACCTGCCGACCAATAACAGCTGTTCCTGTGTGAGTGACTGACCTGCCGACCAATAGCAGCTGTTCCTGTGTGAGTGACTGACCTGCCGACCAATAGCAGCTGTTCCTGTGTGAGTGACTGACCTGCCGACCAATAGCAGCTGTTCCTGTGTGATTGACTGACCTGCCGACCAATAGCAGCTGTTCCAGTGTGAGTGACTGACCTGCCGACCAATAGCAGCTGTTCCAGTGTGAGTGACTGACCTGCCGACCAATAGCAGCTCCCGTTCCGAGGCGTACGCGCGGTACTTCTTCCAGATGTCCATGGTGAAGAGCGTGGAGGAGGAGTTAAAGATAGAGGTCAACGATGACATCAGAGCCGCCATCATCACTGCTATCATCAGCCCCCGCAGACCTAAACACACACACATGGAATCATCAGCCCCCATCAGACCTAAACACACACACATGGAATCATCAGCCCCCCCCCCCAGACCTAAACACACACACATGGAATCATCAGCCCCCCCCCCAGACCTAAACACACACACATGGAATCATCAGCCCCCCCAGACCTAAACACACACACATGGAATCATCAGCCCCCCATCAGACCTAAACACACACACATGGAATCATCAGCCCCCCATCAGACCTAAACACACACACATGGAATCATCAGCCCCCATCAGACCTAAACACACACACATGGAATCATCAGGCCCCCAGACCTAAACACACACACATGGAATCATCAACCCCCCATCAGACCTAAACACACACATGGAATCATCAGCCCCCCCAGACCTAAACACACACACATGGAATCATCAGCCCCCCCCCAGACCTAAACACACACACATGGAATTATCAGCCCCCCCAGACCTAAACACACACACATGGAACCATCAGCCCCCCCAGACCTAAACACACACACATGGAATCATCAGCCCCCCCCAGACCTAAACACACACACATGGAATCATCAGCCCCCCCCAGACCTAAACACACACACATGGAATCATCAGCCCCCCCCCCAGACCTAAACACACACACACATGGAATCATCAGCCCCCCCCAGACCTAAACACACACACATGGAATCATCAGCCCCCCCCCCAGACCTAAACACACACACATGGAATCATCAGCCCCCCCCCAGACCTAAACACACACACATGGAATCATCAGCCCCCCCAGACCTAAACACACACACATGGAATCATCAGCCCCCCCAGACCTAAACACACACACATGGAATCATCAGCCCCCCCCCCCAGACCTAAACACACACACATGGAATCATCAGCCCCCCCCCCCCAGACCTAAACACACACACATGGAATCATCAGCCCCCCCCCAGACCTAAACACACACACATGGAATCATCAGCCCCCCCAGACCTAAACACACACACATGGAATCATCAGCCCCCCCCATCAGACCTAAACACACACACATGGAATCATCAGCCCCCCCAGACCTAAACACACACACATGGAATCATCAGCCACCCCCAGACCTAAACACACACACATGGAATCATCAGCCCCCCCCCAGACCTAAACACACACACATGGAATCATCAGCCCCCCCCCAGACCTAAACACACACACATGGAATCATCAGCCCCCCCCCCAGACCTAAACACACACACATGGAATCATCAGCCCCCCCCATCAGACCTAAACACACACACATGGAATCATCAGCCCCCATCAGACCTAAACACACACACATGGAATCATCAGCCCCCCCCCCAGACCTAAACACACACACATGGAATCATCAGCCCCCGCAGACCTAAACACACACATGGAATCATCAGCCCCCCCCAGACCTAAACACACACACATGGAATCATCAGCCCCCCCCATCAGACCTAAACACACACACATGGAATCATCAGCCCCCCCCAGACCTAAACACACACACATGGAATCATCAGCCCCCCCCAGACCTAAACACACACACATGGAATCATCAGCCCCCCCCCCAGACCTAAACACACACACATGGAATCATCAGCCCCCCCCCCCAGACCTAAACACACACACATGGAATCACTTCTAACTGCAGTATAAAACCACAGGAGCTGATTCAAGGTATTGTCTATTCCAATTCAAGCCAACCCCACGGAATTGTCTATTCCAATTCAAGCCAACCCCACGGTATTGTCTATTCCAATTCAAGCCAACCCCATGGTATTGTCTATTCCAATTCAAGCCAACCAAATGGTATTGTCTATTCCAATTCAAGCCAACCCCACGGTATTGTCTATTCCAATTCAAGCCAACCCCATGGTATTGTCTATTCCAATTCAAGCCAACCCCAGGGTATTGTCTATTCCAATTCAAGCCAACCCCACGGTATTGTCTATTCCAATTCAAGCCAACCCCACGGTATTGTCTATTCCAATTCAAGCCAACCCCACGGTATTGTCTATTCCAATTCAAGCCAACCCCACGGTATTGTCTATTCCAATTCAAGCCAACCCCATGGTATTGTCTATTCCAATTCAAGCCAACCCCACGGTATTGTCTATTCCAATTCAAGCCAACCCCACGGTATTGTCTATTCCAATTCAAGCCAACCCCACGGTATTGTCTATTCCAATTCAAGCCAACCCCACGGTAAAGTCTATTCCAATTCAAGCCAACCCCACGGTATTGTCTATTCCAATTCAAGCCAACCCCACGGTATTGTCTATTCCAATTCAAGCCAACCCCACGGTATTGTCTATTCCAATTCAAGCCAACCCCACGGTATTGTCTATTCCAATTCAAGCCAACCCCAGGGTATTGTCTATTCCAATTCAAGCCAACCCCACGGTATTGTCTATTCCAATTCAAGCCAACCACAGGGTATTGTCTATTCCAATTCAAGCCAACCCCACGGAATTCATTCTACACCACCCAGAGACATGACTGATACATTCTACACCACCCAGAGACATGACTGATACATTCTACACTACACCATCCAGAGACATGACTGATACATTCTACACCACCCAGAGACATGACTGATACATTCTACACCACCCAGAGACATGACTGATACATTCTACACTACACCACACAGAGACATGACTGATACATTCTACACTACACCACCCAGAGACATGACTGATACATTCTACACTACACCACCCAGAGACATGACTGATACATTCTACACCACCCAGAGACATGACTGATACATTCTACACTACACCACCCAGAGACATGACTGATACATTCTACACTACACCACCCAGAGACATGACTGATACATTCTACACTACACCACCCAGAGACATGACTGATACATTCTACACCACCCAGAGACATGACTGATACATTCTACACCACCCAGAGACATGACTGATACATTCTACACCACCCAGAGACATGACTGATACATTCTACACTACACCACCCAGAGACATGACTGATACATTCTACACCACCCAGAGACATGACTGATACATTCTACACCACCCAGAGACATGACTGATACATTCTACACCACCCAGAGACATGACTGATACATTCTACACTACACCACCCAGAGACATGACTGATACATTCTACACAACCCAGAGACATGACTGATACATTCTACACTACACCACCCAGAGACATGACTGATACATTCTACACCACCCAGAGACATGACTGATACATTCTACACTACACCACCCAGAGACATGACTGATACATTCTACACTACACCACCCAGAGACATGACTGATACATTCTACACTACACCACCCAGAGACATGACTGATACATTCTACACCACCCAGAGACATGACTGATACATTCTACACCACCCAGAGACATGACTGATATATTCTACACCACCCAGAGACATGACTGATACATTCTACACCACCCAGAGACATGACTGATACATTCTACACTACACCACCCAGAGACATGACTGATACATTCTACACCACCCAGAGACATGACTGATACATTCTACACTACACCACCCAGAGACATGACTGATACATTCTACACCACCCAGAGACATGACTGATACATTCTACACCACCCAGAGACATGACTGATACATTCTACACCACCCAGAGACATGACTGATACATTCTACACTACACCACCCAGAGACATGACTGATACATTCTACACCACCCAGAGACATGACTGATACATTCTACACTACACCACCCAGAGACATGACGGATACATTCTACACTACACCACCCAGAGACATGACTGATACATTCTACACCACCCAGAGACATGACTGATACATTCTACACCACCCAGAGACATGACTGATACATTCTACACCACCCAGAGACATGACTGATACATTCTACACCACCCAGAGACATGACTGATACATTCTACACCACCCAGAGACATGACTGATACATTCTACACCACCCAGAGACATGACTGATACATTCTACACCACCCAGAGACATGACTGATACATTCTACACTACACCACCCAGAGACATGACTGATACATTCTACACTACACCACCCAGAGACATGACTGATACATTCTACACCACCCAGAGACATGACTGATACATTCTACACCACCCAGAGACATGACTGATACATTCTACACTACACCACCCAGAGACATGACTGATACATTCTACACCACCCAGAGACATGACTGATACATTCTACACCACCCAGAGACATGACTGATACATTCTACACCACCCAGAGACATGACTGATACATTCTACACCACCCAGAGACATGACTGATACATTCTACACCACCCAGAGACATGACTGATACATTCTACACCACCCAGAGACATGACTGATACATTCTACACTACACCACCCAGAGACATGACTGATACATTCTACACTACACCACCCAGAGACATGACTGATACATTCTACACCACCCAGAGACATGACTGATACATTCTACACCACCCAGAGACATGACTGATACATTCTACACCACCCAGAGACATGACTGATACATTCTACACCACCCAGAGACATGACTGATACATTCTACACCACCCAGAGACATGACTGATACATTCTACACCACCCAGAGACATGACTGATACATTCTACACCACCCAGAGACATGACTGATACATTCTACACCACCCAGAGACATGACTGATACATTCTACACTACACCACCCAGAGACATGACTGATACATTCTACACTACACCACCCAGAGACATGACTGATACATTCTACACCACCCAGAGACATGACTGATACATTCTACACCACCCAGAGACATGACTGATACATTCTACACCACCCAGAGACATGACTGATACATTCTACACCACCCAGAGACATGACTGATACATTCTACACTACACCACCCAGAGACATGACTGATACATTCTACACTACACCACCCAGAGACATGACTGATACATTCTACACCACCCAGAGACATGACTGATACATTCTACACCACCCAGAGACATGACTGATACATTCTACACTACACCACCCAGAGACATGACTGATACATTCTGCACTACACCACCAAGAGACATGACTGATACATTCTACACTACACCACCCAGAGACATGACTGATACATTCTACACCACCCAGAGACATGACTGATACATTCTACACCACCCAGAGACATGACTGATACATTCTACACCACCCAGAGACATGACTGATACATTCTACACTACACCACCCAGAGACATGACTGATACATTCTACACTACACCACCCAGAGACATGACTGATACATTCTACACTACACCACCCAGAGACATGACTGATACATTCTACACTACACCACCCAGAGACATGACTGATACATTCTACACCACCCAGAGACATGACTGATACATTCTACACCACCCAGAGACATGACTGATACATTCTACACCACCCAGAGACATGACTGATACATTCTACACTACACCACCCAGAGACATGACTGATACATTCTACACCACCCAGAGACATGACTGATACATTCTACACCACCCAGAGACATGACTGATACATTCTACACCACCCAGAGACATGACTGATACATTCTACACTACACCACCCAGAGACATGACTGATACATTCTACACTACACCACCCAGAGACATGACTGATACATTCTACACTACACCACCCAGAGACATGACTGATACATTCTACACTACACCACCCAGAGACATGACTGATACATTCTACACTACACCACCCAGAGACATGACTGATACATTCTACACTACACCACCCAGAGACATGACTGATACATTCTACACCACCCAGAGACATGACTGATACATTCTACACCACCCAGAGACATGACTGATACATTCTACACCACCCAGAGACATGACTGATACATTCTACACCACCCAGAGACATGACTGATACATTCTACACTACACCACCCAGAGACATGACTGATACATTCTACACTACACCACCCAGAGACATGACTGATACATTCTACACTACACCACCCAGAGACATGACTGATACATTCTACACTACACCACCCAGAGACATGACTGATACATTCTACACCACCCAGAGACATGACTGATACATTCTACACCACCCAGAGACATGACTGATACATTCTACACCACCCAGAGACATGACTGATACATTCTACACTACACCACCCAGAGACATGACTGATACATTCTACACTACACCACCCAGAGACATGACTGATACATTCTACACTACACCACCCAGAGACATGACTGATACATTCTACACTACACCACCCAGAGACATGACTGATACATTCTACACCACCCAGAGACATGACTGATACATTCTACACTACACCACCCAGAGACATGACTGATACATTCTACACTACACCACCCAGAGACATGACTGATACATTCTACACTACACCACCCAGAGACATGACTGATACATTCTACTCCACCCAGAGACATGACTGATACATTCTACACCACCCAGAGACATGACTGATACATTCTACACCACCCAGAGACATGACTGATACATTCTACACCACCCAGAGACATGACTGATACATTCTACACTACACCACCCAGAGACATGACTGATACATTCTACACTACACCACCCAGAGACATGACTGATACATTCTACACTACACCACCCAGAGACATGACTGATACATTCTACACCACCCAGAGACATGACTGATACATTCTACACCACCCAGAGACATGACTGATACATTCTACACCACCCAGAGACATGACTGATACATTCTACACTACACCACCCAGAGACATGACTGATACATTCTACACTACACCACCCAGAGACATGACTGATACATTCTACACTACACCACCCAGAGACATGACTGATACATTCTACACTACACCACCCAGAGACATGACTGATACATTCTACACCACCCAGAGACATGACTGATACATTCTACACCACCCAGAGACATGACTGATACATTCTACACCACCCAGAGACATGACTGATACATTCTACACCACCCAGAGACATGACTGATACATTCTACACTACACTACCCAGAGACATGACTGATACATTCTACACTACACCACCCAGAGACATGACTGATACATTCTACACTACACCACCCAGAGACATGACTGATACATTCTACACTACACCACCCAGAGACATGACTGATACATTCTACACCACCCAGAGACATGACTGATACATTCTACACTACACCACCCAGAGACATGACTGATACATTCTACACCACCCAGAGACATGACTGATACATTCTACACTACACCACCCAGAGACATGACTGATACATTCTACACCACCCAGAGACATGACTGATACATTCTACACCACCCAGAGACATGACTGATACATTCTACACCACCCAGAGACATGACTGATACATTCTACACTACACCACCCAGAGACATGACTGATACATTCTACACTACACCACCCAGAGACATGACTGATACATTCTACACTACACCACCCAGAGACATGACTGATACATTCTACACTACACCACCCAGAGACATGACTGATACATTCTACACCACCCAGAGACATGACTGATACATTCTACACCACCCAGAGACATGACTGATACATTCTACACCACCCAGAGACATGACTGATACATTCTACACCACCCAGAGACATGACTGATACATTCTACACTACACCACCCAGAGACATGACTGATACATTCTACACTACACCACCCAGAGACATGACTGATACATTCTACACTACACCACCCAGAGACATGACTGATACATTCTACACCACCCAGAGACATGACTGATACATTCTACACCACCCAGAGACATGACTGATACATTCTACACTACACCATCCAGAGACATGACTGATACATTCTACACCACCCAGAGACATGACTGATACATTCTACACCACCCAGAGACATGACTGATACATTCTACACCACCCAGAGACATGACTGATACATTCTACACCACCCAGAGACATGACTGATACATTCTACACCACCCAGAGACATGACTGATACATTCTACACCACCCAGAGACATGACTGATACATTCTACACTACACCACCCAGAGACATGACTGATACATTCTACACTACACCACCCAGAGACATGACTGATACATTCTACACCACCCAGAGACATGACTGATACATTCTACACCACCCAGAGACATGACTGATACATTCTACACTACACCATCCAGAGACATGACTGATACATTCTACACCACCCAGAGACATGACTGATACATTCTACACCACCCAGAGACATGACTGATACATTCTACACCACCCAGAGACATGACTGATACATTCTACACCACCCAGAGACATGACTGATACATTCTACACCACCCAGAGACATGACTGATACATTCTACACTACACCATCCAGAGACATGACTGATACATTCTACACTACACCACCCAGAGACATGACTGATACATTCTACACCACCCAGAGACATGACTGATACATTCTACACCACCCAGAGACATGACTGATACATTCTACACCACCCAGAGACATGACTGATACATTCTACACCACCCAGAGACATGACTGATACATTCTACACTACACCACCCAGAGACATGACTGATACATTCTACACTACACCACCCAGAGACATGACTGATACATTCTACACTACACCACCCAGAGACATGACTGATACTAGGCTTTTACACACAGCATTACACACACATTCTCACTCCCTCTCTCACAGACACACTCACTCACCGCTGGGCATGAGTTCGATGACCAGTTTGGGGAAGGCGATGTTGGAGCAGCCCACCTCTGCTCCACACACCCTCACACACTCCTCTGGGTCCACACACCCCACCGAGTCTGGAACACACAATTATAACCCTGGTTTTAATGTCTAAGATTATTATACACAATTATTACCCTGGTTTTAATGTCTATGATTATCACACACACCCTCACACACTCCTCTGGGTCCACACACCCCACCGAGTCTGGAACACACCATTATTACCCTGGTTTTAATATCTATGATTATTATACACCATTATTACCCTGGTTTTAATGTCTATGACTTTAAACACCATTATAACCCTGGTTTTAATGTCTATGATTATTATACACCATTATTACCCTGGTTTTAATGTCTATGATTATTATACACCATTATTACCCTGGTTTTAATGTCTATGATTATTACACACACCATTATAACCCTGGTTTTAATGTCTATGATTATAATACACCATTATTACCCTGGTTTTAATGTCTATGATTATTATACACCATTATTACCCTGGTTTTAATGTCTATGATTATTATACACCATTATTACCCTGGTTTTAATGTCTATGATTATTATACACCATTATTACCCTGGTTTTAATGTCTATGATTATTATACACCATTATTACCCTGGTTTTAATGTCTATGATTATTATACACCATTATTACCCTGGTTTTAATGTCTATGATTATAATACACCATTATTACCCTGGTTTTAATGTCTATGATTATAATACACCAATATTACCCTGGTTTTAATGTCTATGATTATTATACACCATTATAACCCTGGTTTTAATGTCTATGATTATTATACACCATTATTACCCTGGTTTTAATGTCTATGATTATTACACACCATTATTACCCTGGTTTTAATGTCTATGACTTTAAACACCATTATAACCCTGGTTTTAATATATATGATTATAATACACACCATTATTACCCTCGTTCCATTGGAAATGAATGTACTTCTGGTGAACCAAAATGCAAAACACAGTCGGTGTGATCGAGGCGTAACCTGCTACAAAAAAAGTCAATTCTGACAAAAGCAGGATACCTTCTAGCCACGACACATGAGGCGGGGTTATAGTGTTTCTAGGTTCTCTATTATTCTCTGACCCACTAACCGGACACTCCGCCCTCGAGTCCCCGGTGAGAACAGCTTCCGTTACCGAGTTCACAGCTCGAGTTACAGACCAGACATGCTAGATCTCCGCGATACAGGATAATTAGCGGTTATTAACTCTCGTTATTATTAACCGGTCGTTTTGTATTTGGGACTTTTGGAACTTTGTCTATAAAGGACAATACACTTCTGGAAGAAACTCCGCAGAGTTTTGTCTCGAAACTGCTTCGCCTTTCAACAGTTTTCTGGAGGAACTAAACGGGATCTAGGAAGTAGCTCGCTTGCAGTAAAATAGAACCGAGAGAAACGTTTTTAACCGCAGACGAGACGTTTTGAAAGGAGTCGTGTCATCAGAATAGTTGAACAAGTCACCCACTTCCGGCTGGATTATAACGGCTGCTGTTTGAAAAGATCCTCTGACTCACACTAACACACATCCATGCCCCCGGTGCTCGACCGGAACGGTCATGTGACGGGTGTGGCGGGGTGGAGAATGTTGTCCCGGTTTACCTGTGTCTGCGTGTTTGTGCATGAGATGTGGTTTGAGGCTCCGCTGGGAGATTAACCCGTGATCATCTCACAGAGACGTTTCACATTCAGCCCGTAACTATTGAGTTCTGATCAAATTCTATTGGGTTTTACAACACGAGGAGACGCACCGACTCAATTTGGACGACCGGTAGTTTATACGGTGCTGCTGATTAACCAGTCGGTCTGGCTCGGTTTCTGTCGGCTTTGAGGAGAAAAGTCGCCGTTTTATTTATTTTAAACTTTATTAGTGTTTTATGGGACACGTCGCGGGAAGCTGCTGTACACGGATACGAATACAACATGAGCTGAGACAGTTTAACTACTCCTTAAGGAAAGGTTTGGATAAATCTCCCGGTTCAACCGAATACAACATGAGCTGAGACAGTTTAACTACTCCTTAAGGAAAGGTTTGGATAAATCTCCCGGTTCAACCGAATACAACATGAGCTGAGACAGTTTAACTACTCCTTAAGGAAAGGTTTGGATAAATCTCCCGGTTCAACCGAATACAACATGAGCTGAGACAGTTTAATTACTCATTAAGGAAAGGTTTGGATAAATCTCCCGGTTCAACCGTGGATTGTATATTTCATGTTCTTCAGTAAACACTCGGTCTGTAATATCTATAGGGTTATATTATTGATCCGTCGGTGATTATCAGTTCGGTATTGATACGGTGTAGCGCCATGGCTCTGTCTCAGGTGCAGTGTCTCGATGAGCATCACGTCAACTGGCGTGTGACCGAGTCCAAACCCGAGTTCTTTTACAGCGAGGACCAGCGGCTCGCCTTAGAGGCTCTGCTGACCGGGGGGCGAGAGGCCTTTAGCACCTACCTCGGTGACCACGGCCTCCGAAACTTCCTGTCTGAACCGGAGCTCCTGCGGCTGGCGCGCACCGTGGAGGCCTACCGGCCTGGGAGCGAGCACCTCAAGGCCGAGGCGGGAGCGAGCAGCGCGTCCCCGAAGGAGTATGACGGGGGAAATGGGCCACTGTCATTACAGTACTGGCCCGACCGCTCTGAAGATTCTATACCCGACCTGGACCTGGGCTGGCCCGACGCCGCGTCATACCGAGGAGTGACACGCGTCAACGTGCACACGCAGCCCCCAGCTGATGGACACACACACATCAAGGAGGTGGTCCGGAAGGCTATAGCACAGGCTCAGAAGGTAGACTACACACTATAGACTATATCACAGGCTCAGAAGGTAGACTACACACTATAGACTATATCACAGGCTCAGAAGGTAGACTACACACTACACACTACAGACTATATCACAGGCTCAGAAGGTAGACTACACACTACAGACTACAGACTATATCACAGGCTCAGAAGGTAGACTACACACTACACACTACAGACTATATCACAGGCTCAGAAGGTAGACTACACACTACAGACTACAGACTATATCACAGGCTCAGAAGGTAGACTACACACTACAGACTACAGACTATATCACAGGCTCAGAAGGTAGACTACACACTACAGACTATATCACAGGCTCAGAAGGTAGACTACACACACTACAGACTACAGACTATATCACAGGCTCAGAAGGTAGACTACACACACTACAGACTACAGACTATATCACAGGCTCAGAAGGTAGACTACACACTACAGACTACAGACTATATCACAGGCTCAGAAGGTAGACTACACACTACAGACTACAGACTATAGCACAGGCTCAGAAGGTAGACTACACACACTACAGACTACAGACTATATCACAGGCTCAGAAGGTAGACTACACACTACAGACTACAGACTATAGCACAGGCTCAGAAGGTAGACTACACACTACAGACTACAGACTATATCACAGGCTCAGAAGGTAGACTACACACTACACACTACAGACTATATCACAGGCTCAGAAGGTAGACTACACACTACAGACTACAGACTATATCACAGGCTCAGAAGGTAGACTACACACTACACACTACAGACTATATCACAGGCTCAGAAGGTAGACTACACACTACACACTACAGACTATATCACAGGCTCAGAAGGTAGACTACACACTACAGACTATATCACAGGCTCAGAAGGTAGACTACACACTACAGACTACAGACTATATCACAGGCTCAGAAGGTAGACTACACACTACAGACTACAGACTATATCACAGGCTCAGAAGGTAGACTACACACTACAGACTATATCACAGGCTCAGAAGGTAGACTACACACACTACAGACTACAGACTATATCACAGGCTCAGAAGGTAGACTACACACACTACAGACTACAGACTATATCACAGGCTCAGAAGGTAGACTACACACTACAGACTACAGACTATAGCACAGGCTCAGAAGGTAGACTACACACTACAGACTACAGACTATAGCACAGGCTCAGAAGGTAGACTACACACTACAGACTACAGACTATATCACAGGCTCAGAAGGTAGACTACACACTACAGACTACAGA
>NW_026600327.1:254244-351744 GCF_029448725.1 Salvelinus fontinalis
GTCCTGACAGTCTGTCTGTTATCTCTCTCTGTCTATATGTATTCTGTGGAGAACAGAGGAACTAGTCCTGACAGTCTGCCTGTTATCTCTCTCTGTCTATATGTATTCTGTGGAGAACAGAGGAACTAGTCCTGACAGTCTGTCTGTTATCTCTCTCTCTGTCTATATGTATTCTGTGGAGAACAGAGGAACTAGTCCTGACAGTCTGTCTGTTATCTCTCTCTGTCTATATGTATTCTGTGGAGAACAGAGGAACTAGTCCTGACAGTCTGTCTGTTATCTCTCTCTGTCTATATGTATTCTGTGGAGAACAGAGGAACTAGTTCTGACAGTCTGTCTGTTATCTCTCTCTGTCTATATGTATTCTGTGGAGAACAGAGGAACTAGTCCTGACAGTCTGTCTGTTATCTCTCTCTCTGTCTATATGTATTCTGTGGAGAACAGAGGAACTAGTCCTGACAGTCTGTCTGTTATCTCTCTCTGTCTATATGTATTCTGTGGAGAACAGAGGAACTAGTCCTGACAGTCTGTCTGTTATCTCTCTCTGTCTATATGTATTCTGTGGAGAACAGAGGAACTAGTTCTGACAGTCTGTCTGTTATCTCTCTCTCTGTCTATATGTATTCTGTGGAGAACAGAGGAACTAGTTCTGACAGTCTGTCTGTTATCTCTCTCTCTGTCTATATGTATTCTGTGGAGAACAGAGGAACTAGTCCTGCAGTTTATCTGTCTGTTATCTCTCTCTCTGTCTATATGTATTCTGTGGAGAACAGAGGAACTAGTCCTGACAGTCTGTCTGTTATCTCTCTCTGTCTATATGTATTCTGTGGAGAACAGAGGAACTAGTCCTGACAGTCTGTCTGTTATCTCTCTCTCTGTCTATATGTATTCTGTGGAGAACAGAGGAACTAGTCCTGCAGTTTATCTGTCTGTTATCTCTCTCTCTGTCTATATGTATTCTGTGGTGAACAGAGGAACTAGTCCTGACAGTCTGTCTGTTATCTCTCTCTCTGTCTATATGTATTCTGTGGTGAACAGAGGAACTAGTCCTGACAGTCTGTCTGTTATCTCTCTCTCTGTCTATATGTATTCTGTGGAGAACAGAGGAACTAGTTCTGACAGTCTGTCTGTTATCTCTCTCTCTGTCTATATGTATTCTGTGGAGAACAGAGGAACTAGTCCTGACAGTCTGTCTGTTATCTCTCTCTCTGTCTATATGTATTCTGTGGAGAACAGAGGAACTAGTCCTGACAGTCTGTCTGTTATCTCTCTCTCTGTCTATATGTATTCTGTGGAGAACAGAGGAACTAGTCCTGACAGTCTGTCTGTTATCTCTCTCTCTGTCTATATGTATTCTGTGGAGAACAGAGGAACTAGTTCTGACAGTCTGTCTGTTATCTCTCTCTGTCTATATGTATTCTGTGGAGAACAGAGGAACTAGTCCTGACAGTCTGTCTGTTATCTCTCTCTCTGTCTATATGTATTCTGTGGAGAACAGAGGAACTAGTCCTGACAGTCTGTCTGTTATCTCTCTCTCTGTCTATATGTATTCTGTGGAGAACAGAGGAACTAGTCCTGACAGTCTGTCTGTTATCTCTCTCTCTGTCTATATGTATTCTGTGGAGAACAGAGGAACTAGTCCTGACAGTCTGTCTGTTATCTCTCTCTCTGTCTATATGTATTCTGTGGAGAACAGAGGAACTAGTCCTGACAGTCTGTCTGTTATCTCTCTCTCTGTCTATATGTATTCTGTGGAGAACAGAGGAACTAGTTCTGACAGTCTGTCTGTTATCTCTCTCTGTCTATATGTATTCTGTGGAGAACAGAGGAACTAGTCCTGACAGTCTGTCTGTTATCTCTCTCTGTCTATATGTATTCTGTGGAGAACAGAGGAACTAGTCCTGACAGTCTGTCTGTTATCTCTCTCTCTGTCTATATGTATTCTGTGGAGAACAGAGGAACTAGTCCTGACAGTCTGTCTGTTATCTCTCTCTCTGTCTATATGTATTCTGTGGAGAACAGAGGAACTAGTCCTGACAGTCTGTCTGTTATCTCTCTCTGTCTATATGTATTCTGTGGAGAACAGAGGAACTAGTCCTGACAGTCTGTCTGTTATCTCTCTCTGTCTATATGTATTCTGTGGAGAACAGAGGAACTAGTCCTGACAGTCTGTCTGTTATCTCTCTCTGTCTATATGTATTCTGTGGAGAACAGAGGAACTAGTCCTGACAGTCTGTCTGTTATCTCTCTCTGTCTATATGTATTCTGTGGAGAACAGAGGAACTAGTCCTGACAGTCTGTCTGTTATCTCTCTCTCTGTCTATATGTATTCTGTGGAGAACAGAGGAACTAGTCCTGACAGTCTGTCTGTTATCTCTCTCTCTGTCTATATGTATTCTGTGGAGAACAGAGGAACTAGTCCTGCAGCTTAACTCTTGGAGTTGTTAAGTGTTTTCGTTTCAGAAGCTTCAAGAGCAACATTCAGTGCATTCCATACTGCTGTTGCAGTCAATTACACGCACGCACGTGAACATACACAATTAAATCAACGGCATAGACTCCACTCTAAAGACAGTGCATTGGGAAAGTATTCAGACCCCTTGACTTTTAACACGTTTTACTTTACAGCCTTATTCTACACACAATACCCCAGAATGACATCACAATACCCCAGAATGACATCACAATACCCCATAATGACATCACAATACCCCATAATGACATCACAATACCCCCATAATGACATCACAATATTATTATTAATTTCATGTAATAATTTGTAATTATCTGGTTTTAAATGGACTTAAACCACTGCAGGGTGGTTGATAACTGTGTTCTGACAATAGGTTATACTAATCTGTATTAATGTGTGTGTGTGTGTGTGTGTGTGTGTGTGTGTGTGTGTGTGTGTGTGTGTGTGTGTGTGTGTGTGTGTGTGTGTGTGTGTGTGTGTGTGTGTGTGTGTGTGTGTGTGTGTGTGTGTGTGTGTGTGTGTGTGTGTGTGTGTGTGTGTGTGTGTGTTCTCTGTCCTCTAGAACCTGCGTGTGCGATGTAGTGAAGGAGTAGAGTTCTACACTCGCTCGGCTCAGAAGGTCCGAGGTTCTCTCAGTCAGAGATACATGCTGATAGACGGAGACAGAGCTGTGACTGGATCATACAGGTACCCTGACCTCTGACCCTCTCAGTCAGAGATACATGCTGATAGACAGAGCTGTGACTGGATCATACAGGTACCCTGACCTCTGACCCTCTCAGTCAGAGATACATGCTGATAGACAGAGCTGTGACTGGATCATACAGGTACCCTGACCTCTGACCCTCTCAGTCAGAGATACATGCTGATAGACAGAGCTGTGACTGGATCATACAGGTACCCTGACCTCTGACCCTCTCAGTCAGAGATACATGCTGGTAGACGGAGACAGAGCTGTGACTGGATCATACAGGTACCCTGACCTCTGACCCTGTATGTTCTCTCTCCTCAGCTTCACGTGGTCGGCGTCTCGTCTGGACCGGAACCTGATCACGGTTCTGAGCGGTCAGGCAGTGGAGACGTTCGACAAACAGTTCCGTGACCTCTACATGACCTCTAGGGGCGTGTCCCTCGCCAAGGTTCCGCTGGAGGAGGAGCCTATCCCTGACTTCACCCCCATCGCCACCCCCGCCCCTGTCTCCGCAGCCGTTGCTAGGAAACTAATCAACCCGAAATACGCCCTAGTTACGTCACAGGCTAAAGCTAACAATGCTAGCCCAGCTAGCTCCGCTAACGACTCTAGCAACAAGAACTCCACTACCCAAAATCCACTGGGACGGGTTCTAAAGCCTGCCAGAGAGCCAGTGGAGGCCCCGCCCCTCCACCCAGGACTAGCCAATCTGGAGAAGGTGTACCTGATCCCATACCTGCCCACCTGGCCGGAGCCGGACCCTCCCCGCGACGTGATTGGCTTCATCAATGTGAGAGACGCTTCCCGCCCCCAACAGGTTTGTTCCTCTCTACTGTTCCCCTTTCTCCTCACCCTAACCCTTTCTCCTCACCCTAACCCTTTCTCCTCACCCTAACCCTTTCTCCTCACCCTAACCCTTTCTCCTAACCCTAAAGCCCTTTCTCCTCACCCTAACCCTTTCTCCTCAACCTAAAGCCCTTTCTCCTCACCCCAACCCTTTCTCCTCACCCTAACCCTTTCTCCTCACCCTAACCCTTTCTCCTCACCCTAACCCTTTCTCCTCACCCTAACCCTTTCTCCTCACCCTAACCCTTTCTCCTCACCCTAACCCTTTCTCCTCACCCTAACCCTTTCTCCTAAAGCCCTTTCTCCTCACCCTAAAGCCCTTTCTCCTCACCCTAAAGCCCTTTCTCCTCACCCCAACCCTTTCTCCTCACCCCAACCCTTTCTCCTCACCCTAACCCTTTCTCCTCACCCTAACCCTTTCTCCTCACCCTAACCCTTTCTCCTCACCCTAACCCTTTCTCCTCACCCTAACCCTTTCTCCTCACCCTAACCCTTTCTCCTCACCCTAACCCTTTCTCCTCACCCTAACCCTTTCTCCTCACCCTAACCCTTTCTCCTCACCCTAACCCTTTCTCCTCACCCTAACCCTTTCTCCTAACCCTAAAGCCCTTTCTCCTCACCCTAACCCTTTCTCCTCAACCTAAAGCCCTTTCTCCTCACCCCAACCCTTTCTCCTCACCCTAACCCTTTCTCCTCACCCTAACCCTTTCTCCTCACCCTAACCCTTTCTCCTCACCCTAACCCTTTCTCCTCACCCTAACCCTTTCTCCTCACCCTAACCCTTTCTCCTCACCCTAACCCTTTCTCCTAAAGCCCTTTCTCCTCACCCTAAAGCCCTTTCTCCTCACCCTAAAGCCCTTTCTCCTCACCCCAACCCTTTCTCCTCACCCCAACCCTTTCTCCTCACCCTAACCCTTTCTCCTCACCCTAACCCTTTCTCCTCACCCTAACCCTTTCTCCTCACCCTAACCCTTTCTCCTCACCCTAACCCTTTCTCCTCACCCTAACCCTTTCTCCTCACCCTAACCCTTTCTCCTCACCCTAACCCTTTCTCCTCACCCTAACCCTTTCTCCTCACCCTAACCCTTTCTCCTCACCCCAACCCTTTCTCCTCACCCTAACCCTTTCTCCTCACCCTAACCCTTTCTCTAACACATGTATCTGACTCTCCCTACTATTGTTTTAATGAGGTAACGTGTGTTAGACCTGATAATGTATCTGACTCTTAACAGGTCCACCTCCAGAGAAGTCAACAGTTTGAGACCAGCCAAGCCATCAGGTTCACCTCTCCCTTCAGTATGCCTGAGAAACCCCTACCTGAGACTGCTACTCTACGGAATACACAGCACGACAAACACACGCCTGATACACAGAACCCTGATACGCCTGATACACAGAGCCCTGATACACAGAACCCTGATACACAGATCCCTGATACACAGATCCCTGATACACAGAACCCTGATACACAGAACCCTGATACACAGAACCCTGATACACAGATCCCTGATACACAGATCCCTGATACACAGATCCCTGATACGCCTGATACACAGAGCCCTGATACACAGAGCCCTGATACACAGAACCCTGATACACAGATCCCTGACACGCCTGATACACAGAACCCTGATACACAGATCCCTGACACGCCTGATACACAGAACCCTGACACAAACCCCTCCGCCCCTCCAGTCCCTAAACCTCGCACCCTGCAGCTCCTCATTAGCCCCGCCCATTCTCACCAGTCTGGCCGACCACAGGTCAGCCTGGTCCCCAGGACTGAAAGCCAATCAGGGACACCGCCTGCCTCCATCAGCCAATCAGAAACACTGATGGATACCAAGTCCCGCCATGGACCGAGAGATGAGGAGGAGGAGGAGGAGGAGGGGCTGGAGGAGGAGTGGCTAGATGAGGAGGAGGAAGGGTTGGAGGAGGGGCTGGAGGGGTGGCGGGGCAGCAGTACTCATGATGATAATGGCAGCACCACGGCACTATGTGACCAGACGGCCAATGACACGTCGTGTGACGACTTATACTACGAGTGCAACGAATCAGACCCCACAGAATCCTCGCCGGTGGCAAATGGGGTAACAGCAGAGTTGGGCCGGGTTGACGAGGGTCATCGTCATGGAAATGGGGTCCATGTGATGGCGAGGTTCTCCCAGAGCATGCTGGACCTTCGGCCTCACAGCCAATCAGACAACAGGGGAGTTCTAATGAGCCAATCACAGGACCGAAGAAGTCAACAGACACGGCCACAGCCACACAGACACATCGGACAGGTGAGACACCGTGGTTTAATAACCCCACTAGGAGAGGACCAGATTAGACCTAGGGGTCAACAGACACATCAGACAGGTGAGACACCGTGGTTTAATAACCCCACTAGGTGAGGACCAGATTAGACCTAGGGGTCAACAGACACATCAGACAGGTGGGACACCGTGGTTTAATAACCCCACTAGGAGAGGACCAGATTAGACCTAGGGGTCAACAGACACATCAGACAGGTGAGACACCGTGGTTTAATAACCCCACTAGGAGAGGACCAGATTAGACCTAGGGGTCAACAGACACATCAGACAGGTGAGACACCGTGGTTTAATAACCCCACTAGGAGAGGACCAGATTAGACCTAGGGGTCAACAGACACATCAGACAGGTGGGACACCGTGGTTTAATAACCCCACTAGGAGAGGACCAGATTAGACCTAGGGGTCAACAGACACATCAGACAGGTGAGACACCGTGGTTTAATAACCCCACTAGGAGAGGACCAGATTAGACCTAGGGGTCAACAGACACATCAGACAGGTGAGACACCGTGGTTTAATAACCCCACTAGGAGAGGACCAGATTAGACCTAGGGGTCAACAGACACATCAGACAGGTGAGACACCGTGGTTTAATAACCCCACTAGGAGAGGACCAGATTAGACCTAGGGGTCAACAGACACATCAGACAGGTGGGACACCGTGGTTTAATAACCCCACTAGGAGAGGACCAGATTAGACCTAGGGGTCAACAGACACATCAGACAGGTGAGACACCGTGGTTTAATAACCCCACTAGGAGAGGACCAGATTAGACCTAGGGGTCAACAGACACATCAGACAGGTGAGACACCCACACCGTAGTTTAATAACCCCACTAGGAGAGGACCAGATTATTGATGCAGCCAGAGAGTTGATGTGTCCGGTTGATGTGTCCGGTTGATGCAGCCAGAGAGTTGATGTGTCCGGTTGATGTGTCCGGTTGATGCAGCCAGAGAGTTGATGTGTCCGGTTGATGCAGCCAGAGAGTTGATGTGTCCGGTTGATGTGTCCGGTTGATGCAGCCAGAGAGTTGATGTGTCCGGTTGATGCAGCCAGAGAGTTGATGTGTCTGGTTGATGCAGCCAGAGAGTTGATGTGTCCGGTTGATGCAGCCAGAGAGTTGATGTGTCTGGTTGATGTGTCTGGTTGATGCAGCCAGAGAGTTGATGTGTCCGGTTGATGCAGCCAGAGAGTTGATGTGTCCGGTTGATGCAGCCAGAGAGTTGATGTGTCTGGTTGATGCAGCCAGAGAGTTGATGTGTCCGGTTGATGCAGCCAGAGAGTTGATGTGTCCGGTTGATGCAGCCAGAGAGTTGATATGTCTGGTTGATGCAGCCAGAGAATTGATGTGTCCGGTTGATGCAGCCAGAGAGTTGATGTGTCCGGTTGATGCAGCCAGAGAGTTGATGTGTCTGGTTGATGCAGCCAGAGAGTTGATGTGTCCGGTTGATGCAGCCAGAGAGTTGATGTGTCCGGTTGATGCAGCCAGAGAGTTGATGTGTCCGGTTGATGTGTCCGGTTGATGCAGCCAGAGAGTTGATGTGTCCGGTTGATGCAGCCAGAGAGTTGATGTGTCCGGTTGATATGTCCGGTTGATGCAGCCAGAGAGTTGATGTGTCTGGTTGATGCAGCCAGAGAGTTGATGTGTCCGGTTGATGCAGCCAGAGAGTTGATGTGTCCGGTTGATGTGTCCGGTTGATGCAGCCAGAGAGTTGATGTGTCTGGTTGATGCAGCCAGAGAGTTGATGTGTCCGGTTGATGCAGCCAGAGAGTTGATGTGTCCGGTTGATGTGTCCGGTTGATGCAGCCAGAGAGTTGATGTGTCCGGTTGATGCAGCCAGAGAGTTGATGTGTCTGGTTGATGCAGCCAGAGAGTTGATGTGTCCGGTTGATGCAGCCAGAGAGTTGATGTGTCCGGTTGATGCAGCCAGAGAGTTGATGTGTCCGGTTGATGCAGCCAGAGAGTTGATGTGTCTGGTTGATGCAGCCAGAGAGTTGATGTGTCCGGTTGATGCAGCCAGAGAGTTGATGTGTCCGGTTGATGCAGCCAGAGAGTTGATGTGTCCGGTTGATGCAGCCAGAGAGTTGATGTGTCCGGTTGATGCAGCCAGAGAGTTGATGTGTCCGGTTGATGCAGCCAGAGAGTTGATGTGTCCGGTTGATGCAGCCAGAGAGTTGATGTGTCCGGTTGATGTGTCCGGTTGATGCAGCCAGAGAGTTGATGTGTCCGGTTGATGCAGTCAGAGAGTTGATGTGTCCGGTTGATGCAGCCAGAGAGTTGATGTGTCCGGTTGATGCAGCCAGAGAGTTGATGTGTCCGGTTGATGCAGCCAGAGAGTTGATGTGTCCGGTTGATGTGTCCGGTTGATGTGTCCGGTTGATGTGTCCGGTTGATGTGTCCGGTTGATGCAGCCAGAGAGTTGATGTGTCCGGTTGATGTGTCCGGTTGATGCAGCCAGAGAGTTGATGTGTCCGGTTGATGCAGCCAGAGAGTTGATGTGTCCGGTTGATGCAGCCAGAGAGTTGATGTGTCCGGTTGATGCAGCCAGAGAGTTGATGTGTCCGGTTGATGCAGCCAGAGAGTTGATGTGTCTGGTTGATGCAGCCAGAGAGTTGATGTGTCCGGTTGATGCAGCCAGAGAGTTGATGTGTCCGGTTGATGCAGCCAGAGAGTTGATGTGTCCGGTTGATGCAGCCAGAGAGTTGATGTGTCCGGTTGATGCAGCCAGAGAGTTGATGTGTCCGGTTGATGCAGCCAGAGAGTTGATGTGTCCGGTTGATGCAGCCAGAGAGTTGATGTGTCCGGTTGATGTGTCCGGTTGATGCAGCCAGAGAGTTGATGTGTCCGGTTGATGTGTCCGGTTGATGTGTCCGGTTGATGTGTCTGGTTGATGCAGTCAGAGAGTTGATGTGTCTGGTTGATGCAGCCAGAGAGTTGATGTGTCCGGTTGATGCAGCCAGAGAGTTGATGTGTCTGGTTGATGCAGCCAGAGAGTTGATGTGTCCGGTTGATGCAGCCAGAGAGTTGATGTGTCCGGTTGATGCAGCCAGAGAGTTGATGTGTCCGGTTGATGCAGCCAGAGAGTTGATGTGTCCGGTTGATGTGTCCGGTTGATGCAGCCAGAGAGTTGATGTGTCCGGTTGATGTGTCCGGTTGATGCAGCCAGAGAGTTGATGTGTCCGGTTGATGCAGCCAGAGAGTTGATGCGTCCGGTTGATGCAGCAAGAGAGTTGATGTGTCCGGTTGATGCAGCCAGAGAGTTGATGTGTCTGGTTGATGCAGCCAGAGAGTTGATGTGTCCGGTTGATGCAGCCAGAGAGTTGATGTGTCCGGTTGATGCAGCCAGAGAGTTGATGTGTCCTGTTGATGCAGCCAGAGAGTTGATGTGTCCGGTTGATGTGTCCGGTTGATGCAGCCAGAGAGTTGATGTGTCCGGTTGATGCAGCCAGAGAGTTGATGCGTCCGGTTGATGCAGCAAGAGAGTTGATGTGTCCGGTTGATGCAGCCAGAGAGTTGATGTGTCTGGTTGATGCAGCCAGAGAGTTGATGTGTCCGGTTGATGCAGCCAGAGAGTTGATGTGTCCGGTTGATGCAGCCAGAGAGTTGATGTGTCCGGTTGATGCAGCCAGAGAGTTGATGTGTCCGGTTGATGCAGCCAGAGAGTTGATGTGTCCGGTTGATGCAGCCAGAGAGTTGATGTGTCCGGTTGATGCAGCCAGAGAGTTGATGTGTCCAGTTGATGCAGCCAGAGAGTTGATGTGTCCGGTTGATGTGTCCGGTTGATGCAGCCAGAGAGTTGATGTGTCCGGTTGATGCAGCCAGAGAGTTGATGCGTCCGGTTGATGCAGCAAGAGAGTTGATGTGTCCGGTTGATGTGTCCGGTTGATGCAGCCAGAGAGTTGATGTGTCCGGTTGATGCAGCCAGAGAGTTGATGCGTCCGGTTGATGCAGCAAGAGAGTTGATGTGTCCGGTTGATGCAGCCAGAGAGTTGATGTGTCTGGTTGATGCAGCCAGAGAGTTGATGTGTCCGGTTGATGCAGCCAGAGAGTTGATGTGTCCGGTTGATGCAGCCAGAGAGTTGATGTGTCTGGTTGATGCAGCCAGAGAGTTGATGTGTCCGGTTGATGCAGCCAGAGAGTTGATGTGTCCGGTTGATGCAGCCAGAGAGTTGATGTGTCCGGTTGATGTGTCCGGTTGATGCAGCCAGAGAGTTGATGTGTCCGGTTGATGCAGCCAGAGAGTTGATGTGTCTGGTTGATGCAGCCAGAGAGTTGATGTGTCCGGTTGATGTGTCCGGTTGATGCAGCCAGAGAGTTGATGTGTCCGGTTGATGCAGCCAGAGAGTTGATGTGTCCGGTTGATGCAGCCAGAGAGTTTATGTGTCCGGTTGATGCAGCCAGAGAGTTGATGTGTCCGGTTGATGCAGTCAGAGAGTTGATGTGTCCGGTTGATGCAGCCAGAGAGTTGATGTGTCCGGTTGATGCAGCCAGAGAGTTGATGTGTCCGGTTGATGCAGCCAGAGAGTTGATGTGTCCGGTTGATGCAGCCAGAGAGTTGATGTGTCCGGTTGATGCAGCCAGAGAGTTGATGTGTCCGGTTGATGTGTCCGGTTGATGCAGCCAGAGAGTTGATGTGTCTGGTTGATGCAGCCAGAGAGTTGATGTGTCCGGTTGATGCAGCCAGAGAGTTGATGTGTCCGGTTGATGTGTCCGGTTGATGCAGCCAGAGAGTTGATGTGTCCGGTTGATGTGTCCGGTTGATGCAGCCAGAGAGTTGATGTGTCCGGTTGATGCAGCCAGAGAGTTGATGTGTCCGGTTGATGCAGCCAGAGAGTTGATGTGTCTGGTTGATGCAGCCAGAGAGTTGATGTGTCCGGTTGATGTGTCCGGTTGATGCAGCCAGAGAGTTGATGTGTCCGGTTGATGCAGCCAGAGAGTTGATGTGTCCGGTTGATGCAGCCAGAGAGTTGATGTGTCCGGTTGATGCAGCCAGAGAGTTGATGTGTCCGGTTGATGCAGCCAGAGAGTTGATGTGTCCGGTTGATGCAGCCAGAGAGTTGATGTGTCCGGTTGATGCAGCCAGAGAGTTGATGTGTCCAGTTGATGCAGCCAGAGAGTTGATGTGTCCGGTTGATGTGTCCGGTTGATGCAGCCAGAGAGTTGATGTGTCCGGTTGATGCAGCCAGAGAGTTGATGTGTCCGGTTGATGCAGCCAGAGAGTTGATGTGTCCGGTTGATGTGTCCGGTTGATGCAGCCAGAGAGTTGATGTGTCTGGTTGATGCAGCCAGAGGGTTGATGTGTCCGGTTGATGCAGCCAGAGAGTTGATGTGTCCGGTTGATGTGTCCGGTTGATGCAGCCAGAGAGTTGATGTGTCCGGTTGATGTGTCCGGTTGATGCAGCCAGAGAGTTGATGTGTCCGGTTGATGCAGCCAGAGAGTTGATGTGTCCGGTTGATGCAGCCAGAGAGTTGATGTGTCTGGTTGATGCAGCCAGAGAGTTGATGTGTCCGGTTGATGCAGCCAGAGAGTTGATGTGTCCGGTTGATGCAGCCAGAGAGTTGATGTGTCCGGTTGATGCAGCCAGAGAGTTGATGTGTCCGGTTGATGTGTCCGGTTGATGCAGCCAGAGAGTTGATGTGTCTGGTTGATGCAGCCAGAGAGTTGATGTGTCCGGTTGATGCAGCCAGAGAGTTGATGTGTCCGGTTGATGTGTCCGGTTGATGCAGCCAGAGAGTTGATGTGTCCGGTTGATGTGTCCGGTTGATGCAGCCAGAGAGTTGATGTGTCCGGTTGATGCAGCCAGAGAGTTGATGTGTCCGGTTGATGCAGCCAGAGAGTTGATGTGTCTGGTTGATGCAGCCAGAGAGTTGATGTGTCCGGTTGATGTGTCCGGTTGATGCAGCCAGAGAGTTGATGTGTCCGGTTGATGCAGCCAGAGAGTTGATGTGTCCGGTTGATGCAGCCAGAGAGTTGATGTGTCTGGTTGATGCAGCCAGAGAGTTGATGTGTCCGGTTGATGCAGCCAGAGAGTTGATGTGTCCGGTTGATGCAGCCAGAGAGTTGATGTGTCCGGTTGATGCAGCCAAAGAGTCGATGTGTCCGGTTGATGTGTCCGGTTGATGCAGCCAGAGAGTTGATGTGTCTGGTTGATGCAGCCAGAGAGTTGATGTGTCCGGTTGATGCAGCCAGAGAGTTGATGTGTCCGGTTGATGTGTCCGGTTGATGCAGCCAGAGAGTTGATGTGTCCGGTTGATGTGTCCGGTTGATGCAGCCAGAGAGTTGATGTGTCCGGTTGATGCAGCCAGAGAGTTGATGTGTCCGGTTGATGCAGCCAGAGAGTTGATGTGTCTGGTTGATGCAGCCAGAGAGTTGATGTGTCCGGTTGATGCAGCCAGAGAGTTGATGTGTCCGGTTGATGCAGCCAGAGAGTTGATGTGTCCGGTTGATGTGTCCGGTTGATGCAGCCAGAGAGTTGATGTGTCCGGTTGATGCAGCCAGAGAGTTGATGTGTCCGGTTGATGCAGCCAGAGAGTTTATGTGTCCGGTTGATGCAGCCAGAGAGTTGATGTGTCCGGTTGATGCAGTCAGAGAGTTGATGTGTCCGGTTGATGCAGCCAGAGAGTTGATGTGTCCGGTTGATGCAGCCAGAGAGTTGATGTGTCCGGTTGATGCAGCCAGAGAGTTGATGTGTCCGGTTGATGCAGCCAGAGAGTTGATGTGTCCGGTTGATGTGTCCGGTTGATGCAGCCAGAGAGTTGATGTGTCTGGTTGATGCAGCCAGAGAGTTGATGTGTCCGGTTGATGCAGCCAGAGAGTTGATGTGTCCGGTTGATGTGTCCGGTTGATGCAGCCAGAGAGTTGATGTGTCCGGTTGATGTGTCCGGTTGATGCAGCCAGAGAGTTGATGTGTCCGGTTGATGCAGCCAGAGAGTTGATGTGTCCGGTTGATGTGTCCGGTTGATGCAGCCAGAGAGTTGATGTGTCCGGTTGATGCAGCCAGAGAGTTGATGTGTCCGGTTGATGCAGCCAGAGAGTTGATGTGTCCGGTTGATGCAGCCAGAGAGTTGATGTGTCCGGTTGATGCAGCAAGAGAGTTGAAGTGTCCGGTTGATGTGTCTGGTTGATGCAGCCAGAGAGTTGATGTGTCCGGTTGATGCAGCCAGAGAGTTGATGTGTCCGGTTGATGCAGCCAGAGAGTTGATGTGTCCGGTTGAAGCAGCCAGAGAGTTGATGTGTCCGGTTGATGCAGCCAGAGAGTTGATGTGTCCGGTTGATGCAGCCAGAGAGTTGATGTGTCCGGTTGATGCAGCCAGAGAGTTGATGTGTCCGGTTGATGCAGCCAGAGAGTTGATGTGTCCGGTTGATGCAGCCAGAGAGTTGATGTGTCCGGTTGATGCAGCCAGAGAGTTGATGTGTCCGGTTGATGCAGCCAGAGAGTTGATGTGTCCGGTTGATGTGTCCGGTTGATGCAGCCAGAGAGTTGATGTGTCCGGTTGATGCAGCCAGAGAGTTGATGTGTCTGGTTGATGCAGCCAGAGAGTTGATGTGTCCGGTTGATGTGTCCGGTTGATGCAGCCAGAGAGTTGATGTGTCCGGTTGATGCAGCCAGAGAGTTGATGTGTCCGGTTGATGTGTCCGGTTGATGCAGCCAGAGAGTTGATGTGTCCGGTTGATGCAGCCAGAGAGTTGATGTGTCTGGTTGATGCAGCCAGAGAGTTGATGTGTCCGGTTGATGTGTCCGGTTGATGCAGCCAGAGAGTTGATGTGTCCGGTTGATGCAGCCAGAGAGTTGATGTGTCCGGTTGATGCAGCCAGAGAGTTGATGTGTCCGGTTGATGCAGCCAGAGAGTTGATGTGTCCGGTTGATGCAGCCAGAGAGTTGATGTGTCCGGTTGATGCAGCCAGAGAGTTGATGTGTCCGGTTGATGCAGCCAGAGAGTTGATGTGTCCGGTTGATGCAGCCAGAGAGTTGATGTGTCCGGTTGATGCAGCAAGAGAGTTGAAGTGTCCGGTTGATGTGTCTGGTTGATGCAGCCAGAGAGTTGATGTGTCCGGTTGATGCAGCCAGAGAGTTGATGTGTCCGGTTGATGCAGCCAGAGAGTTGATGTGTCCGGTTGAAGCAGCCAGAGAGTTGATGTGTCCGGTTGATGCAGCCAGAGAGTTGATGTGTCCGGTTGATGCAGCCAGAGAGTTGATGTGTCCGGTTGATGCAGCCAGAGAGTTGATGTGTCCGGTTGATGCAGCCAGAGAGTTGATGTGTCCGGTTGATGCAGCCAGAGAGTTGATGTGTCCGGTTGATGCAGCCAGAGAGTTGATGTGTCCGGTTGATGCAGCCAGAGAGTTGATGTGTCCGGTTGATGTGTCCGGTTGATGCAGCCAGAGAGTTGATGTGTCCGGTTGATGCAGCCAGAGAGTTGATGTGTCTGGTTGATGCAGCCAGAGAGTTGATGTGTCCGGTTGATGTGTCCGGTTGATGCAGCCAGAGAGTTGATGTGTCCGGTTGATGCAGCCAGAGAGTTGATGTGTCCGGTTGATGTGTCCGGTTGATGCAGCCAGAGAGTTGATGTGTCCGGTTGATGCAGCCAGAGAGTTGATGTGTCTGGTTGATGCAGCCAGAGAGTTGATGTGTCCGGTTGATGTGTCCGGTTGATGCAGCCAGAGAGTTGATGTGTCCGGTTGATGCAGCCAGAGAGTTGATGTGTCCGGTTGATGCAGCCAGAGAGTTGATGTGTCCGGTTGATGCAGCCAGAGAGTTGATGTGTCCGGTTGATGCAGCCAGAGAGTTGATGTGTCCGGTTGATGCAGCCAGAGAGTTGATGTGTCCGGTTGATGCAGCCAGAGAGTTGATGTGTCCGGTTGATGCAGCCAGAGAGTTGATGTGTCCGGTTGATGCAGCCAGAGAGTTGATGTGTCCGGTTGATGTGTCCGGTTGATGCAGCCAGAGAGTTGATGTGTCCGGTTGATGTGTCCGGTTGATGCAGCCAGAGAGTTGATGTGTCCGGTTGATGCAGCCAGAGAGTTGATGTGTCCGGTTGATGCAGCCAGAGAGTTGATGTGTCCGGTTGATGCAGCCAGAGAGTTGATGTGTCTGGTTGATGCAGCCAGAGAGTTGATGTGTCCGGTTGATGCAGCCAGAGAGTTGATGTGTCCGGTTGATGCAGCCAGAGAGTTGATGTGTCCGGTTGATGCAGCCAGAGAGTTGATGTGTCTGGTTGATGCAGCCAGAGAGTTGATGTGTCTGGTTGATGCAGCCAGAGAGTTGATGTGTCTGGTTGATGCAGCCAGAGAGTTGATGTGTCCGGTTGATGTGTCTGGTTGATGCAGCCAGAGAGTTGATGTGTCCGGTTGATGTGTCCGGTTGATGCAGCCAGAGAGTTGATGTGTCCGGTTGATTTAGCCAGAGAGTTGATGTGTCCGGTTGATGCAGCCAGAGAGTTGATGTGTCCGGTTGATGTGTCCGGTTGATGTGTCCGGTTGATGCAGCCAGAGAGTTGATGTGTCCGGTTGATGCAGCCAGAGAGTTGATGTGTCCGGTTGATGCAGCCAGAGAGTTGATGTGTCCGGTTGATGCAGCCAGAGAGTTGATGTGTCCGGTTGATGCAGCCAGAGAGTTGATGTGTCCGGTTGATGCAGCCAGAGAGTTGATGTGTCCGGTTGATGTGTCCGGTTGATGCAGCCAGAGAGTTGATGTGTCCGGTTGATGCAGCCAGAGAGTTGATGTGTCCGGTTGATGCAGCCAGAGAGTTGATGTGTCCGGTTGATGCAGCCAGAGAGTTGATGTGTCCGGTTGATGTGTCCGGTTGATGCAGCCAGAGAGTTGATGTGTCCGGTTGACGCAGCCAGAGAGTTGATGTGTCCGGTTGATGCAGCCAGAGAGTTGATGTGTCCGGTTGATGTGTCCGGTTGATGCAGCCAGAGAGTTGATGTGTCCGGTTGATGCAGCCAGAGAGTTGATGTGTCCGGTTGATGTGTCCGGTTGATGCAGCCAGAGAGTTGATGTGTCCGGTTGATGTGTCTGGTTGATGCAGCCAGAGAGTTGATGTGTCCGGTTGATGTGTCCGGTTGATGCAGCCAGAGAGTTGATGTGTCCGGTTGATGTGTCCGGTTGATGCAGCCAGAGAGTTGATGTGTCTGGTTGATGCAGCCAGAGAGTTGATGTGTCTGGTTGATGCAGCCAGAGAGTTGATGTGTCCGGTTGATGCAGCCAGAGAGTTGATGTGTCCGGTTGATGTGTCCGGTTGATGCAGCCAGAGAGTTGATGTGTCCGGTTGATGCAGCCAGAGAGTTGATGTGTCCGGTTGATGCAGCCAGAGAGTTGATGTGTCCGGTTGATGCAGCCAGATAGTTGATGTGTCCGGTTGATGCAGCCAGAGAGTTGATGTGTCCGGTTGATGTGTCTGGTTGATGCAGTCAGAGAGTTGATGTGTCCGGTTGATGTGTCCGGTTGATGTGTCCGGTTGATGCAGCCAGAGAGTTGATGTGTCCGGTTGATGCAGCAAGAGAGTTGAAGTGTCCGGTTGATGTGTCTGGTTGATGCAGCCAGAGAGTTGATGTGTCCGGTTGATGCAGCCAGAGAGTTGATGTGTCCGGTTGATGCAGCCAGAGAGTTGATGTGTCCGGTTGAAGCAGCCAGAGAGTTGATGTGTCCGGTTGATGCAGCCAGAGAGTTGATGTGTCCGGTTGATGCAGCCAGAGAGTTGATGTGTCCGGTTGATGCAGCCAGAGAGTTGATGTGTCCGGTTGATGCAGCCAGAGAGTTGATGTGTCCGGTTGATGCAGCCAGAGAGTTGATGTGTCCGGTTGATGCAGCCAGAGAGTTGATGTGTCCGGTTGATGCAGCCAGAGAGTTGATGTGTCCGGTTGATGTGTCCGGTTGATGCAGCCAGAGAGTTGATGTGTCCGGTTGATGCAGCCAGAGAGTTGATGTGTCTGGTTGATGCAGCCAGAGAGTTGATGTGTCCGGTTGATGTGTCCGGTTGATGCAGCCAGAGAGTTGATGTGTCCGGTTGATGCAGCCAGAGAGTTGATGTGTCCGGTTGATGTGTCCGGTTGATGCAGCCAGAGAGTTGATGTGTCCGGTTGATGCAGCCAGAGAGTTGATGTGTCTGGTTGATGCAGCCAGAGAGTTGATGTGTCCGGTTGATGTGTCCGGTTGATGCAGCCAGAGAGTTGATGTGTCCGGTTGATGCAGCCAGAGAGTTGATGTGTCCGGTTGATGCAGCCAGAGAGTTGATGTGTCCGGTTGATGCAGCCAGAGAGTTGATGTGTCCGGTTGATGCAGCCAGAGAGTTGATGTGTCCGGTTGATGCAGCCAGAGAGTTGATGTGTCCGGTTGATGCAGCCAGAGAGTTGATGTGTCCGGTTGATGCAGCCAGAGAGTTGATGTGTCCGGTTGATGCAGCCAGAGAGTTGATGTGTCCGGTTGATGCAGCCAGAGAGTTGATGTGTCCGGTTGATGTGTCCGGTTGATGCAGCCAGAGAGTTGATGTGTCCGGTTGATGTGTCCGGTTGATGCAGCCAGAGAGTTGATGTGTCCGGTTGATGCAGCCAGAGAGTTGATGTGTCCGGTTGATGCAGCCAGAGAGTTGATGTGTCCGGTTGATGCAGCCAGAGAGTTGATGTGTCTGGTTGATGCAGCCAGAGAGTTGATGTGTCCGGTTGATGCAGCCAGAGAGTTGATGTGTCCGGTTGATGCAGCCAGAGAGTTGATGTGTCCGGTTGATGCAGCCAGAGAGTTGATGTGTCTGGTTGATGCAGCCAGAGAGTTGATGTGTCTGGTTGATGCAGCCAGAGAGTTGATGTGTCTGGTTGATGCAGCCAGAGAGTTGATGTGTCCGGTTGATGTGTCTGGTTGATGCAGCCAGAGAGTTGATGTGTCCGGTTGATGTGTCCGGTTGATGCAGCCAGAGAGTTGATGTGTCCGGTTGATTTAGCCAGAGAGTTGATGTGTCCGGTTGATGCAGCCAGAGAGTTGATGTGTCCGGTTGATGTGTCCGGTTGATGTGTCCGGTTGATGCAGCCAGAGAGTTGATGTGTCCGGTTGATGCAGCCAGAGAGTTGATGTGTCCGGTTGATGCAGCCAGAGAGTTGATGTGTCCGGTTGATGCAGCCAGAGAGTTGATGTGTCCGGTTGATGCAGCCAGAGAGTTGATGTGTCCGGTTGATGCAGCCAGAGAGTTGATGTGTCCGGTTGATGTGTCCGGTTGATGCAGCCAGAGAGTTGATGTGTCCGGTTGATGCAGCCAGAGAGTTGATGTGTCCGGTTGATGCAGCCAGAGAGTTGATGTGTCCGGTTGATGCAGCCAGAGAGTTGATGTGTCCGGTTGATGTGTCCGGTTGATGCAGCCAGAGAGTTGATGTGTCCGGTTGACGCAGCCAGAGAGTTGATGTGTCCGGTTGATGCAGCCAGAGAGTTGATGTGTCCGGTTGATGTGTCCGGTTGATGCAGCCAGAGAGTTGATGTGTCCGGTTGATGCAGCCAGAGAGTTGATGTGTCCGGTTGATGTGTCCGGTTGATGCAGCCAGAGAGTTGATGTGTCCGGTTGATGTGTCTGGTTGATGCAGCCAGAGAGTTGATGTGTCCGGTTGATGTGTCCGGTTGATGCAGCCAGAGAGTTGATGTGTCCGGTTGATGTGTCCGGTTGATGCAGCCAGAGAGTTGATGTGTCTGGTTGATGCAGCCAGAGAGTTGATGTGTCTGGTTGATGCAGCCAGAGAGTTGATGTGTCCGGTTGATGCAGCCAGAGAGTTGATGTGTCCGGTTGATGTGTCCGGTTGATGCAGCCAGAGAGTTGATGTGTCCGGTTGATGCAGCCAGAGAGTTGATGTGTCCGGTTGATGCAGCCAGAGAGTTGATGTGTCCGGTTGATGCAGCCAGATAGTTGATGTGTCCGGTTGATGCAGCCAGAGAGTTGATGTGTCCGGTTGATGTGTCTGGTTGATGCAGTCAGAGAGTTGATGTGTCCGGTTGATGTGTCCGGTTGATGCAGCCAGAGAGTTGATGTGTCCGGTTGATGCAGCCAGAGAGTTGATGTGTCCGGTTGATGCAGCCAGAGAGTTGATGTGTCCGGTTGATGTGTCCGGTTGATGCAGCCAGAGAGTTGATGTGTCCGGTTGATGCAGCCAGAGAGTTGATGTGTCCGGTTGATGCAGCCAGAGAGTTGATGTGTCTGGTTGATGCAGCCAGAGAGTTGATGTGTCCGGTTGATGCAGCCAGAGAGTTGATGTGTCTGGTTGATGCAGCCAGAGAGTTGATGTGTCCGGTTGATGTGTCCGGTTGATGCAGCCAGAGAGTTGATGTGTCTGGTTGATGCAGCCAGAGAGTTGATGTGTCTGGTTGATGTGTCCGGTTGATGCAGCCAGAGAGTTGATGTGTCCGGTTGATGTGTCCGTTTGATGCAGCCAGAGAGTTGATGTGTCCGGTTGATGCAGCCAGAGAGTTGATGTGTCCGGTTGATGCAGCCAGAGAGTTGATGTGTCCGGTTGATGCAGCCAGAGAGTTGATGTGTCCGGTTGATGCAGCCAGAGAGTTGATGTGTCCGGTTGATGCAGCCAGAGAGTTGATGTGTCCGGTTGATGTGTCTGGTTGATGCAGCCAGAGAGTTGATGTGTCCGGTTGATGCAGCCAGAGAGTTGATGTGTCCGGTTGATGCAGCCAGAGAGTTGATGTGTCCGGTTGATGTGTCCGGTTGATGTGTCCGGTTGATGCAGCCAGAGAGTTGATGTGTCCGGTTGATGTGTCCGGTTGATGCAGCCAGAGAGTTGATATGTCCGGTTGATGTGTCCGGTTGATGCAGCCAGAGAGTTGATGTGTCCGGTTGATGCAGCCAGAGAGTTGATGTGTCCGGTTGATGTGTCCGGTTGATGTGTCCGGTTGATGTGTCCGGTTGATGTGTCCGGTTGATGTGTCCGGTTGATGCAGCCAGAGAGTTGATGTGTCCGGTTGATGTGTCCGGTTGATGCAGCCAGAGAGTTGATATGTCCGGTTGATGTGTCCGGTTGATGCAGCCAGAGAGTTGATGTGTCCGGTTGATGCAGCCAGAGAGTTGATGTGTCCGGTTGATGCAGCCAGAGAGTTGATGTGTCCGGTTGATGCAGCCAGAGAGTTGATGTGTCCGGTTGATGCAGCCAGAGAGTTGATGTGTCCGGTTGATGTGTCTGGTTGATGCAGCCAGAGAGTTGATGTGTCCGGTTGATGCAGCCAGAGAGTTGATGTGTCCGGTTGATGCAGCCAGAGAGTTGATGTGTCCGGTTGATGCAGCCAGAGAGTTGATGTGTCCGGTTGATGCAGCCAGAGAGTTGATGTGTCCGGTTGATGCAGCCAGAGAGTTGATGTGTCTGGTTGATGCAGCCAGAGAGTTGATGTGTCCGGTTGATGCAGCCAGAGAGTTGATGTGTCCGGTTGATGCAGCCAGAGAGTTGATGTGTCCGGTTGATGTGTCTGGTTGATGCAGCCAGAGAGTTGATGTGTCCGGTTGATGCAGCCAGAGAGTTGATGTGTCCGGTTGATGTGTCCGGTTGATGCAGCCAGAGAGTTGATGTGTCCGGTTGATGTGTCCGGTTGATGCAGTCAGAGAGTTGATGTGTCCGGTTGATGCAGCCAGAGAGTTGATGTGTCCGGTTGATGCAGCCAGAGAGTTGATGTGTCTGGTTGATGCAGCCAGAGAGTTGATGTGTCCGGTTGATGCAGCCAGAGAGTTGATGTGTCCGGTTGATGCAGCCAGAGAGTTGATGTGTCCGGTTGATGCAGCCAGAGAGTTGATATGTCCGGTTGATGCAGCCAGAGAGTTGATGTGTCCGGTTGATGCAGCCAGAGAGTTGATGTGTCCGGTTGATGCAGCCAGAGAGTTGATGTGTCCGGTTGATGCAGCCAGAGAGTTGATGTGTCCGGTTGATGCAGCCAGAGAGTTGATGTGTCCGGTTGATGCAGCCAGAGAGTTGATGTGTCCGGTTGATGCAGCCAGAGAGTTGATGTGTCTGGTTGATGCAGCCAGAGAGTTGATGTGTCCGGTTGATGCAGCCAGAGAGTTGATGTGTCCGGTTGATGCAGCCAGAGAGTTGATGTGTCCGGTTGATGCAGCCAGAGAGTTGATGTGTCTGGTTGATGCAGCCAGAGAGTTGATGTGTCCGGTTGATGCAGCCAGAGAGTTGATGTGTCCGGTTGATGCAGCCAGAGAGTTGATGTGTCTGGTTGATGCAGCCAGAGAGTTGATGTGTCCGGTTGATGCAGCCAGAGAGTTGATATGTCCGGTTGATGCAGCCAGAGAGTTGATGTGTCCGGTTGATGCAGCCAGAGAGTTGATGTGTCCGGTTGATGCAGCCAGAGAGTTGATGTGTCCGGTTGATGCAGCCAGAGAGTTGATGTGTCCGGTTGATGCAGCCAGAGAGTTGATGTGTCCGGTTGATGCAGCCAGAGAGTTGATGTGTCCGGTTGATGCAGCCAGAGAGTTGATGTGTCTGGTTGATGCAGCCAGAGAGTTGATGTGTCCGGTTGATGCAGCCAGAGAGTTGATGTGTCCGGTTGATGCAGCCAGAGAGTTGATGTGTCCGGTTGATGCAGCCAGAGAGTTGATGTGTCTGGTTGATGCAGCCAGAGAGTTGATGTGTCCGGTTGATGCAGCCAGAGAGTTGATGTGTCCGGTTGATGCAGCCAGAGAGTTGATGTGTCTGGTTGATGCAGCCAGAGAGTTGATGTGTCTGGTTGATGCAGCCAGAGAGTTGATGTGTCCGGTTGATGCAGCCAGAGAGTTGATGTGTCTGGTTGATGTGTCCGGTTGATGTGTCCGGTTGATGCAGCCAGAGAGTTGATGTGTCCGGTTGATGTGTCTGGTTGATGCAGCCAGAGAGTTGATGTGTCTGGTTGATGCAGCCAGAGAGTTGATGTGTCCGGTTGATGCAGCCAGAGAGTTGATGTGTCCGGTTGATGCAGCCAGAGAGTTGATATGTCCGGTTGATGCAGCCAGAGAGTTGATGTGTCCGGTTGATGTGTCCGGTTGATGTGTCCGGTTGATGTGTCCGGTTGATGCAGCCAGAGAGTTGATGTGTCCGGTTGATGCAGCCAGAGAGTTGATGTGTCCGGTTGATGCAGCCAGAGAGTTGATGTGTCCGGTTGATGCAGCCAGAGAGTTGATGTGTCCGGTTGATGCAGCCAGAGAGTTGATGTGTCCGGTTGATGCAGCCAGAGAGTTGATGTGTCCGGTTGATGCAGCCAGAGAGTTGATGTGTCCGGTTGATGCAGTCAGAGAGTTGATGTGTCTGGTTGATGTGTCCGGTTGATGCAGCCAGAGAGTTGATGTGTCCGGTTGATGCAGCCAGAGAGTTGATGTGTCCGGTTGATGCAGCCAGAGAGTTGATGTGTCTGGTTGATGTGTCCGGTTGATGCAGCCAGAGAGTTGATGTGTCCGGTTGATGTGTCCGGTTGATGCAGCCAGAGAGTTGATGTGTCCGGTTGATGTGTCCGGTTGATGCAGCCAGAGAGTTGATGTGTCCGGTTGATGCAGCCAGAGAGTTGATGTGTCTGGTTGATGCAGCCAGAGAGTTGATGTGTCCGGTTGATGTGTCCGTTTGATGCAGCCAGAGAGTTGATGTGTCCGGTTGATGTGTCCGGTTGATGTGTCCGGTTGATGCAGCCAGAGAGTTGATGTGTCTGGTTGATGCAGCCAGAGAGTTGATGTGTCCGGTTGATGCAGCCAGAGAGTTGATATGTCCGGTTGATGTGTCCGGTTGATGCAGCCAGAGAGTTGATGTGTCCGGTTGATGCAGCCAGAGAGTTGATGTGTCCGGTTGATGTGTCCGGTTGATGTGTCCGGTTGATGTGTCCGGTTGATGTGTCCGGTTGATGCAGCCAGAGAGTTGATGTGTCTGGTTGATGCAGCCAGAGAGTTGATGTGTCCGGTTGATGCAGCCAGAGAGTTGATGTGTCCGGTTGATGCAGCCAGAGAGTTGATGTGTCCGGTTGATGTGTCCGGTTGATGCAGCCAGAGAGTTGATGTGTCTGGTTGATGTGTCCGGTTGATGCAGCCAGAGAGTTGATGTGTCCGGTTGATGTGTCCGGTTGATGCAGCCAGAGAGTTGATGTGTCCGGTTGATGCAGCCAGAGAGTTGATGTGTCCGGTTGATGCAGCCAGAGAGTTGATGTGTCTGGTTGATGCAGCCAGAGAGTTGATGTGTCCGGTTGATGTGTCCGGTTGATGCAGCCAGAGAGTTGATGTGTCCGGTTGATGCAGCCAGAGAGTTGATGTGTCCGGTTGATGTGTCCGGTTGATGCAGCCAGAGAGTTGATGTGTCCGGTTGATGTGTCCGGTTGATGCAGCCAGAGAGTTGATGTGTCCGGTTGATGTGTCCGTTTGATGCAGCCAGAGAGTTGATGTGTCCGGTTGATGCAGCCAGAGAGTTGATGTGTCCGGTTGATGCAGCCAGAGAGTTGATGTGTCCGGTTGATGTGTCCGGTTGATGTGTCCGGTTGATGCAGCCAGAGAGTTGATGTGTCTGGTTGATGCAGCCAGAGAGTTGATGTGTCCGGTTGATGCAGCCAGAGAGTTGATATGTCCGGTTGATGTGTCCGGTTGATGCAGCCAGAGAGTTGATGTGTCCGGTTGATGCAGCCAGAGAGTTGATGTGTCCGGTTGATGTGTCCGGTTGATGTGTCCGGTTGATGTGTCCGGTTGATGTGTCCGGTTGATGTGTCCGGTTGATGCAGCCAGAGAGTTGATGTGTCCGGTTGATGTGTCCGGTTGATGCAGCCAGAGAGTTGATGTGTCCGGTTGATGCAGCCAGAGAGTTGATGTGTCCGGTTGATGCAGCCAGAGAGTTGATGTGTCCGGTTGATGCAGCCAGAGAGTTGATGTGTCCGGTTGATGTGTCCGGTTGATGTGTCCGGTTGATGTGTCCGGTTGATGCAGCCAGAGAGTTGATGTGTCCGGTTGATGCAGCCAGAGAGTTGATGTGTCCGGTTGATGCAGCCAGAGAGTTGATGTGTCCGGTTGATGCAGCCAGAGAGTTGATGTGTCCGGTTGATGTGTCTGGTTGATGCAGCCAGAGAGTTGATGTGTCCGGTTGATGCAGCCAGAGAGTTGATGTGTCCGGTTGATGTGTCCGGTTGATGCAGCCAGAGAGTTGATGTGTCCGGTTGATGCAGCCAGAGAGTTGATGTGTCCGGTTGATGCAGCCAGAGAGTTGATGTGTCCGGTTGATGCAGCCAGAGAGTTGATGTGTCTGGTTGATGCAGCCAGAGAGTTGATGTGTCCGGTTGATGCAGCCAGAGAGTTGATGTGTCCGGTTGATGTGTCTGGTTGATGCAGCCAGAGAGTTGATGTGTCCGGTTGATGCAGCCAGAGAGTTGATGTGTCCGGTTGATGTGTCCGGTTGATGCAGCCAGAGAGTTGATGTGTCCGGTTGATGTGTCCGGTTGATGCAGTCAGAGAGTTGATGTGTCCGGTTGATGCAGCCAGAGAGTTGATGTGTCCGGTTGATGCAGCCAGAGAGTTGATGTGTCTGGTTGATGCAGCCAGAGAGTTGATGTGTCCGGTTGATGCAGCCAGAGAGTTGATGTGTCCGGTTGATGCAGCCAGAGAGTTGATGTGTCCTGTTGATGCAGCCAGAGAGTTGATGTGTCTGGTTGATGCAGCCAGAGAGTTGACGTGTCCGGTTGATGTGTCCGGTTGATGTGTCCGGTTGATGCAGCCAGAGAGTTGATGTGTCCGGTTGATGTGTCCAGTTGATGTGTCCGGTTGATGTGTCCGGTTGATGCAGCCAGAGAGTTGATGTGTCCGGTTGATGCAGCCAGAGAGTTGATGTGTCCGGTTGATGCAGCCAGAGAGTTGATGTGTCCGGTTGATGCAGCCAGAGAGTTGATGTGTCCGGTTGATGCAGCCAGAGAGTTGATGTGTCCGGTTGATGTGTCCGGTTGATGCAGCCAGAGAGTTGATGTGTCCGGTTGATGCAGCCAGAGAGTTGATGTGTCTGGTTGATGCAGCCAGAGAGTTGATGTGTCCGGTTGATGCAGCCAGAGAGTTGATGTGTCCGGTTGATGCAGCCAGAGAGTTGATGTGTCCGGTTGATGCAGCCAGAGAGTTGATGTGTCTGGTTGATGCAGCCAGAGAGTTGATGTGCCCGGTTGATGCAGCCAGAGAGTTGATGTGTCCGGTTGATGTGTCTGGTTGATGCAGCCAGAGAGTTGATGTGTCCGGTTGATGTGTCCGGTTGATGCAGCCAGAGAGTTGATGTGTCCGGTTGATGCAGCCAGAGAGTTGATGTGTCCGGTTGATGCAGCCAGAGAGTTGATGTGTCCGGTTGATGCAGCCAGAGAGTTGATGTGTCCGGTTGATGCAGCCAGAGAGTTGATGTGTCCGGTTGATGCAGCCAGAGAGTTGATGTGTCCGGTTGATGCAGCCAGAGAGTTGATGTGCCCGGTTGATGCAGCCAGAGAGTTGATGTGTCCGGTTGATGCAGCCAGAGAGTTGATGTGTCCGGTTGATATAGCCAGAGAGTTGATGTGTCCGGTTGATGTGTCCGGTTGATGCAGTCAGAGAGTTGATGTGTCCGGTTGATGCAGCCAGAGAGTTGATGTGTCCGGTTGATGTGTCCGGTTGATGCAGCCAGAGAGTTGATGTGTCCGGTTGATGCAGCCAGAGAGTTGATGTGTCCGGTTGATGCAGCCAGAGAGTTGATGTGTCCGGTTGATGCAGCCAGAGAGTTGATGTGTCCGGTTGATGCAGCCAGAGAGTTGATGTGTCCGGTTGATGCAGCCAGAGAGTTGATGTGTCCGGTTGATGCAGCCAGAGAGTTGATGTGTCCGGTTGATGCAGCCAGAGAGTTGATGTGTCCGGTTGATGCAGCCAGAGAGTTGATGTGTCCGGTTGATGCAGCCAGAGAGTTGATGTGTCCGGTTGATGCAGCCAGAGAGTTGATGTGTCCGGTTGATGCAGCCAGAGAGTTGATGTGTCCGGTTGATGTGTCCGGTTGATGCAGCCAGAGAGTTGATGTGTCCGGTTGATGCAGCCAGAGAGTTGATGTGTCCGGTTGATGCAGCCAGAGAGTTGATGTGTCCGGTTGATGCAGCCAGAGAGTTGATGTGTCCGGTTGATGCAGTCAGAGAGTTGATGTGTCCGGTTGATGCAGCCAGAGAGTTGATGTGTCTGGTTGATGCAGCCAGAGAGTTGATGTGTCTGGTTGATGCAGCCAGAGAGTTGATGTGTCCGGTTGATGCAGCCAGAGAGTTGATATGTCCGGTTGATGCAGCCAGAGAGTTGATGTGTCCGGTTGATGTGTCCGGTTGATGCAGCCAGAGAGTTGATGTGTCTGGTTGATGCAGTCAGAGAGTTGATGTGTCCGGTTGATGTGTCCGGTTGATGCAGCCAGAGAGTTGATGTGTCTGGTTGATGTGAAAGGGAGAGAGTGAGGAAGAGGAGAGAGAGGGAGGAAGAGAGAGAAGAATATAATATCTGTGTGTGAAAGGGAGAGAGGGAGGAAGAGGAGAGAGAGGGAGGAAGAGAGAGAAGAATATAATATCTGTGTGTGAGAGGGAGAGAGGGAGGAAGAGGAGAGAGGGAGGAAGAGAGAGAAGAATATAATATCTGTGTGTGAGAGGGAGAGAGGGAGGAAGAGGAGAGAGAGAGTGAGGAAGAGGAGAGAGAGGGAGGAAGAGAGAGAAGAATATAATATCTGTGTGTGAAAGGGAGGAAGAGGAGAGAGAGGGAGGAAGAGGAGAGAGAGTGAGGAAGAGGAGAGAGAGGGAGGAAGAGAGAGAAGAATATAATATCTGTGTGTGAAAGGGAGGAAGAGGAGAGAGAGGGAGGAAGAGGAGAGAGAGGGAGGAAGAGGAGAGAGAGGGAGGAAGAGGAGAGAGAGGGAGGAAGAGGAGAGAGAGGGAGGAAGAGGAGAGAGAGGGAGGAAGAGGAGAGAGAGGGAGGAAGAGGAGAGAGAGGGAGGAAGAGGAGAGAGAGGGAGGAAGAGGAGAGAGAGGGAGGAAGAGGAGAGAGAGGGAGGAAGAGGAGAGAGAGGGAGGAAGAGGAGAGAGAGGGAGGAAGAGGAGAGAGAGGGAGGAAGAGGAGAGAGAGGGAGGAAGAGGAGAGAGAGGGAGGAAGAGGAGAGAGAGGGAGGAAGAGGAGAGAGAGGGAGGAAGAGGAGAGAAGAATAGTGAATAGTGCTCGTTTCCTTTGAAATGAGGTCTGTTTGAATAGAATGAAATGAACGGCTTTGTGTGCATAAACAAACATGGCATGTTCTCTCCATCCCGGTCGGCTCAGTGGACTAATTCCACGGGGGGTAGAGAACACAAGGTCACAGGTTCAAATCTCACTGACGACGTGTCACAATAAAGATACATGTGTTTGCATGACTAATGCAGAATAACATCCACATGACTAACTAATGTGCTGGGACTTCAGACCAGTCTAGGAGTGTTAATAAAAGTCTTATTGAAACACTGAAAGGGGTCCAGAGCAGTCTAGGAGTGTTAATTAAAGTCTTATTGAAACACTGAAAGGGGTCCAGACCAGTCTAGGAGTGTTAATAAAAGTCTTATTGAAACACTGAAAGGGGTCAGACCAGTCTAGGAGTGTTAATTAAAGTCTTATTGAAACACTGAAAGGGGTCCAGACCAGTCTAGGAGTGTTAATAAAAGTCTTATTGAAACACTGAAAGGGGTCCAGACCAGTCTAGGAGTGTTAATAAAAGTCTTATTGAAACACTGAAAGGGGTCCAGAGCAGTCTAGGAGTGTTAATAAAAGTCTTATTGAAACACTGAAAGGGGTCCAGACCAGTCTAGGAGTGATAATAAAAGTCTTATTGAAACACTGAAAGGGGTCCAGACCAGTCTAGGAGTGTTAATTAAAGTCTTATTGAAACACTGAAAGGGGTCCAGACCAGTCTAGGAGTGTTAATAAAAGTCTTATTGAAACACTGAAAGGGGTCCAGACCAGTCTAGGAGTGTTAATTAAAGTCTTATTGAAACACTGAAAGGGGTCCAGACCAGTCTAGGAGTGTTAATAAAAGTCTTATTGAAACACTGAAAGGGGTCCAGACCAGTCTAGGAGTGTTAATAAAAGTCTTATTGAAACACTGAAAGGGGTCCAGAGTGTTAATTAAAGTCGTATTGAAACACTGAAAGGGGTCCAGAGTGTTAATAAAAGTCTTATTGAAACACTGAAAGGGGTCAGAGCAGTCTAGGAGTGTTAATAAAAGTCTTATTGAAACACTGAAAGGGGTCCAGAGTGTTAATTAAAGTCTTATTGAAACACTGAAAGGGGTCCAGACCAGTCTAGGAGTGTTAATAAAAGTCTTATTGAAACACTGAAAGGGGTCCAGAGTGTTAATAAAAGTCTTATTGAAACACTGAAAGGGGTCCAGACCAGTCTAGGAGTGTTAATTAAAGTCTTATTGAAACACTGAAAGGGGTCAGAGCAGTCTAGGAGTGTTAATTAAAGTCTTATTGAAACACTGAAAGGGGTCCAGACCAGTCTAGGAGTGTTAATTAAAGTCTTATTGAAACACTGAAAGGGGTCCAGACCAGTCTAGGAGTGTTAATAAAAGTCTTATTGAAACACTGAAAGGGGTCAGACCAGTCTAGGAGTGTTAATTAAAGTCTTATTGAAACACTGAAAGGGGTCCAGACCAGTCTAGGAGTGTTAATAAAAGTCTTATTGAAACACTGAAAGGGGTCCAGAGTGTTAATAAAAGTCTTATTGAAACACTGAAAGGGGTCAGAGCAGTCTAGGAGTGTTAATAAAAGTCTTATTGAAACACTGAAAGGGGTCCAGACCAGTCTAGGAGTGTTAATAAAAGTCTTATTGAAACACTGAAAGGGGTCCAGACCAGTCTAGGAGTGTTAATAAAAGTCTTATTGAAACACTGAAAGGGGTCCAGACCAGTCTAGGAGTGTTAATAAAAGTCTTATTGAAACACTGAAAGGGGTCCAGACCAGTCTAGGAGTGTTAATAAAAGTCTTATTGAAACACTGAAAGGGGTCCAGACCAGTCTAGGAGTGTTAATAAAAGTCTTATTGAAACACTGAAAGGGGTCCAGACCAGTCTAGGAGTGTTAATAAAAGTCTTATTGAAACACTGAAAGGGGTCCAGACCAGTCTAGGAGTGTTAATAAAAGTCTTATTGAAACACTGAAAGGGGTCCAGACCAGTCTAGGAGTGTTAATAAAAGTCTTATTGAAACACTGAAAGGGGTCCAGAGTGTTAATAAAAGTCTTATTGAAACACTGAAAGGGGTCCAGACCAGTCTAGGAGTGTTAATAAAAGTCTTATTGAAACACTGAAAGGGGTCCAGAGTGTTAATAAAAGTCTTATTGAAACACTGAAAGGGGTCCAGACCAGTCTAGGAGTGTTAATTAAAGTCTTATTGAAACACTGAAAGGGGTCAGACCAGTCTAGGAGTGTTAATAAAAGTCTTATTGAAACACTGAAAGGGGTCCAGACCAGTCTAGGAGTGTTAATAAAAGTCTTATTGAAACACTGAAAGGGGTCAGAGCAGTCTAGGAGTGTTAATAAAAGTCTTATTGAAACACTGAAAGGGGTCCAGACCAGTCTAGGAGTGTTAATAAAAGTCTTATTGAAACACTGAAAGGGGTCCAGAGCAGTCTAGGAGTGTTAATTAAAGTCTTATTGAAACACTGAAAGGGGTCAGAGTGTTAATAAAAGTCTTATTGAAACACTGAAAGGGGTCCAGACCAGTCTAGGAGTGTTAATTAAAGTCTTATTGAAACACTGAAAGGGGTCCAGAGTGTTAATAAAAGTCTTATTGAAACACTGAAAGGGGTCCAGAGTGTTAATAAAAGTCTTATTGAAACACTGAAAGGGGTCAGAGCAGTCTAGGAGTGTTAATTAAAGTCTTATTGAAACACTGAAAGGGGTCCAGACCAGTCTAGGAGTGTTAATAAAAGTCTTATTGAAACACTGAAAGGGGTCCAGACCAGTCTAGGAGTGTTAATAAAAGTCTTATTGAAACACTGAAAGGGGTCAGACCAGTCTAGGAGTGTTAATAAAAGTCTTATTGAAACACTGAAAGGGGTCCAGACCAGTCTAGGAGTGTTAATAAAAGTCTTATTGAAACACTGAAAGGGGTCCAGACCAGTCTAGGAGTGTTAATAAAAGTCTTATTGAAACACTGAAAGGGGTCAGAGCAGTCTAGGAGTGTTAATTAAAGTCTTATTGAAACACTGAAAGGGGTCAGAGCAGTCTAGGAGTGTTAATTAAAGTCTTATTGAAACACTGAAAGGGGTCAGAGCAGTCTAGGAGTGTTAATAAAACTCTTATTGAAACACTGAAAGGGGTCCAGAGTGTTAATAAAAGTCTTATTGAAACACTGAAAGGGGTCCAGACCAGTCTAGGAGTGTTAATAAAAGTCTTATTGAAACACTGAAAGGGGTCCAGAGTGTTAATAAAAGTCTTATTGAAACACTGAAAGGGGTCCAGACCAGTCTAGGAGTGTTAATAAAAGTCTTATTGAAACACTGAAAGGGGTCCAGAGTGTTAATTAAAGTCTTATTGAAACACTGAAATGGGTCCAGAGTGTTAATTAAAGTCTTATTGAAACACTGAAAGGGGTCAGACCAGTCTAGGAGTGTTAATAAAAGTCTTATTGAAACACTGAAAGGGGTCCAGACCAGTCTAGGAGTGTTAATAAAAGTCTTATTGAAACACTGAAAGGGGTCAGACCAGTCTAGGAGTGTTAATAAAAGTCTTATTGAAACACTGAAAGGGGTCCAGAGTGTTAATAAAAGTCTTATTGAAACACTGAAAGGGGTCCAGACCAGTCTAGGAGTGTTAATAAAAGTCTTATTGAAACACTGAAAGGGGTCCAGAGCAGTCTAGGAGTGTTAATAAAAGTCTTATTGAAACACTGAAAGGGGTCAGACCAGTCTAGGAGTGTTAATAAAAGTCTTATTGAAACACTGAAAGGGGTTAGAGTGTTAATAAAAGTGTTATTGAAACACTGAAAGGGGTCCAGACCAGTCTAGGAGTGTTAATTAAAGTCTTATTGAAACACTGAAAGGGGTCCAGACCAGTCTAGGAGTGTTAATTAAAGTCTTATTGAAACACTGAAAGGGGTCCAGACCAGTCTAGGAGTGTTAATAAAAGTCTTATTGAAACACTGAAAGGGGTCCAGAGTGTTAATAAAAGTCTTATTGAAACACTGAAAGGGGTCCAGACCAGTCTAGGAGTGTTAATAAAAGTCTTATTGAAACACTGAAAGGGGTCAGAGCAGTCTAGGAGTGTTAATTAAAGTCTTATTGAAACACTGAAAGGGGTCCAGACCAGTCTAGGAGTGTTAATAAAAGTCTTATTGAAACACTGAAAGGGGTCCAGAGTGTTAATAAAAGTCTTATTGAAACACTGAAAGGGGTCCAGACCAGTCTAGGAGTGTTAATTAAAGTCTTATTGAAACACTGAAAGGGGTCCAGAACAGTCTAGGAGTGTTAATTAAAGTCTTATTGAAACACTGAAAGGGGTCCAGAGTGTTAATTAAAGTCTTATTGAAACACTGAAAGGGGTCCAGACCAGTCTAGGAGTGTTAATAAAAGTCTTATTGAAACACTGAAAGGGGTCCAGACCAGTCTAGGAGTGTTAATAAAAGTCTTATTGAAACACTGAAAGGGGTCCAGACCAGTCTAGGAGTGTTAATTAAAGTCTTATTGAAACACTGAAAGGGGTCCAGACCAGTCTAGGAGTGTTAATTAAAGTCTTATTGAAACACTGAAAGGGGTCCAGACCAGTCTAGGAGTGTTAATAAAAGTCTTATTGAAACACTGAAAGGGGTCAGACCAGTCTAGGAGTGTTAATTAAAGTCTTATTGAAACACTGAAAGGGGTCCAGACCAGTCTAGGAGTGTTAATAAAAGTCTTATTGAAACACTGAAAGGGGTCCAGAGTGTTAATAAAAGTCTTATTGAAACACTGAAAGGGGTCCAGACCAGTCTAGGAGTGTTAATAAAAGTCTTATTGAAACACTGAAAGGGGTCCAGACCAGTCTAGGAGTGTTAATAAAAGTCTTATTGAAACACTGAAAGGGGTCCAGAGCAGTCTAGGAGTGTTAATAAAAGTCTTATTGAAACACTGAAAGGGGTCAGAGCAGTCTAGGAGTGTTAATTAAAGTCTTATTGAAACACTGAAAGGGGTCCAGAGTGTTAATAAAAGTCTTATTGAAACACTGAAAGGGGTCCAGACCAGTCTAGGAGTGTTAATAAAAGTCTTATTGAAACACTGAAAGGGGTCCAGAGCAGTCTAGGAGTGTTAATAAAAGTCTTATTGAAACACTGAAAGGGGTCCAGAGTGTTAATTAAAGTCTTATTGAAACACTGAAAGGGGTCCAGACCAGTCTAGGAGTGTTAATAAAAGTCTTATTGAAACACTGAAAGGGGTCCAGAGTGTTAATAAAAGTCTTATTGAAACACTGAAAGGGGTCCAGACCAGTCTAGGAGTGTTAATAAAAGTCTTATTGAAACACTGAAAGGGGTCAGAGCAGTCTAGGAGTGTTAATTAAAGTCTTATTGAAACACTGAAAGGGGTCCAGACCAGTCTAGGAGTGTTAATAAAAGTCTTATTGAAACACTGAAAGGGGTCCAGAGTGTTAATAAAAGTCTTATTGAAACACTGAAAGGGGTCCAGACCAGTCTAGGAGTGTTAATTAAAGTCTTATTGAAACACTGAAAGGGGTCCAGAACAGTCTAGGAGTGTTAATTAAAGTCTTATTGAAACACTGAAAGGGGTCCAGAGTGTTAATTAAAGTCTTATTGAAACACTGAAAGGGGTCCAGACCAGTCTAGGAGTGTTAATAAAAGTCTTATTGAAACACTGAAAGGGGTCCAGACCAGTCTAGGAGTGTTAATAAAAGTCTTATTGAAACACTGAAAGGGGTCCAGACCAGTCTAGGAGTGTTAATTAAAGTCTTATTGAAACACTGAAAGGGGTCCAGACCAGTCTAGGAGTGTTAATTAAAGTCTTATTGAAACACTGAAAGGGGTCCAGACCAGTCTAGGAGTGTTAATAAAAGTCTTATTGAAACACTGAAAGGGGTCAGACCAGTCTAGGAGTGTTAATTAAAGTCTTATTGAAACACTGAAAGGGGTCCAGACCAGTCTAGGAGTGTTAATAAAAGTCTTATTGAAACACTGAAAGGGGTCCAGAGTGTTAATAAAAGTCTTATTGAAACACTGAAAGGGGTCCAGACCAGTCTAGGAGTGTTAATAAAAGTCTTATTGAAACACTGAAAGGGGTCCAGACCAGTCTAGGAGTGTTAATAAAAGTCTTATTGAAACACTGAAAGGGGTCCAGACCAGTCTAGGAGTGTTAATAAAAGTCTTATTGAAACACTGAAAGGGGTCAGAGCAGTCTAGGAGTGTTAATTAAAGTCTTATTGAAACACTGAAAGGGGTCCAGAGTGTTAATAAAAGTCTTATTGAAACACTGAAAGGGGTCCAGACCAGTCTAGGAGTGTTAATAAAAGTCTTATTGAAACACTGAAAGGGGTCCAGAGCAGTCTAGGAGTGTTAATAAAAGTCTTATTGAAACACTGAAAGGGGTCCAGAGTGTTAATTAAAGTCTTATTGAAACACTGAAAGGGGTCCAGACCAGTCTAGGAGTGTTAATTAAAGTCTTATTGAAACACTGAAAGGGGTCCAGACCAGTCTAGGAGTGTTAATTAAAGTCTTATTGAAACACTGAAAGGGGTCAGAGCAGTCTCGGAGTGTTAATAAAAGTCTTATTGAAACACTGAAAGGGGTCCAGACCAGTCTAGGAGTGTTAATAAAAGTCTTATTGAAACACTGAAAGGGGTCCAGACCAGTCTAGGAGTGTTAATAAAAGTCTTATTGAAACACTGAAAGGGGTCAGAACAGTCTAGGAGTGTTAATTAAAGTCTTATTGAAACACTGAAAGGGGTCCAGACCAGTCTAGGAGTGTTAATTAAAGTCTTATTGAAACACTGAAAGGGGTCCAGACCAGTCTAGGAGTGTTAATTAAAGTCTTATTGAAACACTGAAAGGGGTCAGACCAGTCTAGGAGTGTTAATAAAAGTCTTATTGAAACACTGAAAGGGGTCCAGACCAGTCTAGGAGTGTTAATAAAAGTCTTATTGAAACACTGAAAGGGGTCCAGACCAGTCTAGGAGTGTTAATAAAAGTCTTATTGAAACACTGAAAGGGGTCCAGACCAGTCTAGGAGTGTTAATAAAAGTCTTATTGAAACACTGAAAGGGGTCCAGAGCAGTCTAGGAGTGTTAATAAAAGTCTTATTGAAACACTGAAAGGGGTCCAGACCAGTCTAGGAGTGTTAATTAAAGTCTTATTGAAACACTGAAAGGGGTCCAGACCAGTCTAGGAGTGTTAATAAAAGTCTTATTGAAACACTGAAAGGGGTCCAGACCAGTCTAGGAGTGTTAATAAAAGTCTTATTGAAACACTGAAAGGGGTCCAGAGTGTTAATAAAAGTCTTATTGAAACACTGAAAGGGGTCCAGACCAGTCTAGGAGTGTTAATAAAAGTCTTATTGAAACACTGAAAGGGGTCCAGACCAGTCTAGGAGTGTTAATTAAAGTCTTATTGAAACACTGAAAGGGGTCCAGACCAGTCTAGGAGTGTTAATTAAAGTCTTATTGAAACACTGAAAGGGGTCCAGACCAGTCTAGGAGTGTTAATAAAAGTCTTATTGAAACACTGAAAGGGGTCCAGAGCAGTCTAGGAGTGTTAATTAAAGTCTTATTGAAACACTGAAAGGGGTCCAGACCAGTCTAGGAGTGTTAATAAAAGTCTAATTGAAACACTGAAAGGGGTCCAGAGTGTTAATAAAAGTCTTATTGAAACACTGAAAGGGGTCCAGAGTGTTAATAAAAGTCTTATTGAAACACTGAAAGGGGTCAGACCAGTCTAGGAGTGTTAATTAAAGTCTTATTGAAACACTGAAAGGGGTCAGAGCAGTCTAGGAGTGTTAATAAAAGTCTTATTGAAACACTGAAAGGGGTCAGACCAGTCTAGGAGTGTTAATTAAAGTCTTATTGAAACACTGAAAGGGGTCCAGAGCAGTCTAGGAGTGTTAATAAAAGTCTTATTGAAACACTGAAAGGGGTCCAGACCAGTCTAGGAGTGTTAATTAAAGTCTTATTGAAACACTGAAAGGGGTCCAGACCAGTCTAGGAGTGTTAATAAAAGTCTTATTGAAACACTGAAAGGGGTCCAGAGCAGTCTAGGAGTGTTAATTAAAGTCTTATTGAAACACTGAAAGGGGTCCAGACCAGTCTAGGAGTGTTAATAAAAGTCTTATTGAAACACTGAAAGGGGTCCAGAGTGTTAATTAAAGTCGTATTGAAACACTGAAAGGGGTCCAGACCAGTCTAGGAGTGTTAATTAAAGTCTTATTGAAACACTGAAAGGGGTCCAGACCAGTCTAGGAGTGTTAATAAAAGTCTTATTGAAACACTGAAAGGGGTCCAGACCAGTCTAGGAGTGTTAATAAAAGTCTTATTGAAACACTGAAAGGGGTCAGACCAGTCTAGGAGTGTTAATAAAAGTCTTATTGAAACACTGAAAGGGGTCAGAGCAGTCTAGGAGTGTTAATAAAAGTCTTATTGAAACACTGAAAGGGGTCCAGAGTGTTAATAAAAGTCTTATTGAAACACTGAAAGGGGTCCAGAGTGTTAATAAAAGTCTTATTGAAACACTGAAAGGGGTCCAGAACAGTCTAGGAGTGTTAATTAAAGTCTTATTGAAACACTGAAAGGGGTCCAGACCAGTCTAGGAGTGTTAATAAAAGTCTTATTGAAACACTGAAAGGGGTCAGACCAGTCTAGGAGTGTTAATTAAAGTCTTATTGAAACACTGAAAGGGGTCCAGAGTGTTAATAAAAGTCTTATTGAAACACTGAAAGGGGTCCAGACCAGTCTAGGAGTGTTAATTAAAGTCTTATTGAAACACTGAAAGGGGTCCAGAGTGTTAATAAAAGTCTTATTGAAACACTGAAAGGGGTCCAGAGTGTTAATAAAAGTCTTATTGAAACACTGAAAGGGGTCCAGACCAGTCTAGGAGTGTTAATTAAAGTCTTATTGAAACACTGAAAGGGGTCCAGACCAGTCTAGGAGTGTTAATAAAAGTCTTATTGAAACACTGAAAGGGGTCCAGACCAGTCTAGGAGTGTTAAAGTCTTATTGAAACACTGAAAGGGGTCAGAGCAGTCTAGGAGTGTTAATAAAAGTCTTATTGAAACACTGAAAGGGGTCCAGACCAGTCTAGGAGTGTTAATAAAAGTCTTATTGAAACACTGAAAGGGGTCCAGACCAGTCTAGGAGTGTTAATTAAAGTCTTATTGAAACACTGAAAGGGGTCCAGACCAGTCTAGGAGTGTTAATAAAAGTCTTATTGAAACACTGAAAGGGGTCAGACCAGTCTAGGAGTGTTAATTAAAGTCTTATTGAAACACTGAAAGGGGTCCAGAGCAGTCTAGGAGTGTTAATAAAAGTCTTATTGAAACACTGAAAGGGGTCCAGACCAGTCTAGGAGTGTTAATTAAAGTCTTATTGAAACACTGAAAGGGGTCCAGAGCAGTCTAGGAGTGTTAAAGTCTTATTGAAACACTGAAAGGGGTCCAGACCAGTCTAGGAGTGTTAATTAAAGTCTTATTGAAACACTGAAAGGGGTCCAGACCAGTCTAGGAGTGTTAATTAAAGTCTTATTGAAACACTGAAAGGGGTCAGAGCAGTCTAGGAGTGTTAATTAAAGTCTTATTGAAACACTGAAAGGGGTCCAGAGCAGTCTAGGAGTGTTAATTAAAGTCTTATTGAAACACTGAAAGGGGTCCAGAGCAGTCTAGGAGTGTTAATAAAAGTCTTATTGAAACACTGAAAGGGGTCCAGAGTGTTAATAAAAGTCTTATTGAAACACTGAAAGGGGTCCAGACCAGTCTAGGAGTGTTAATTAAAGTCTTATTGAAACACTGAAAGGGGTCAGACCAGTCTAGGAGTGTTAATAAAAGTCTTATTGAAACACTGAAAGGGGTCCAGACCAGTCTAGGAGTGTTAATTAAAGTCTTATTGAAACACTGAAAGGGGTCCAGACCAGTCTAGGAGTGTTAATTAAAGTCTTATTGAAACACTGAAAGGGGTCAGAGCAGTCTAGGAGTGTTAATAAAAGTCTTATTGAAACACTGAAAGGGGTCCAGACCAGTCTAGGAGTGTTAATTAAAGTCTTATTGAAACACTGAAAGGGGTCCAGACCAGTCTAGGAGTGTTAATTAAAGTCTTATTGAAACACTGAAAGGGGTCCAGAGCAGTCTAGGAGTGTTAATTAAAGTCTTATTGAAACACTGAAAGGGGTCCAGACCAGTCTAGGAGTGTTAATTAAAGTCTTATTGAAACACTGAAAGGGGTCAGAGGTCAACTAACTGAAAGTTTAAAGGAAGTTATTGAATAACCATTCTGTATCACAACCGGCCGTGATTGGCTGGTGTTACCTGGGTACAGACTCAGAGGGCTGGGTGTTACCTGGGTACAGACTCAGAGGGCTGGGTGTTACCTGGGTACAGACTCAGAGGGCTGGGTGTTACCTGGGTACAGACTCAGAGGGCTGTGTGTTACCTGGGTACAGCCTCAGAGGGCTGGGTGTTACCTGGGTACAGACTCAGAGGGCTGGGTGTAACCTGGGTACAGACTCGGTGGGCTGGGTGTTACCTGGTACAGACTCAGAGGGCTGGGTGTTACCTGGGTACAGACTGAGGGCTGGGTGTTACCTGGGTACAGACTCAGAGGGCTGGGTGTTACCTGGGTACAGACTCAGAGGGCCGGGTGTTACCTGGGTACAGACTCAGAGGGCTGGGTGCTACCTGGGTACAGACTCAGAGGGCCGGGTGCTACCTGGGTACAGACTCAGAGGGCTGGGTGTTACCTGGGTGTTACCTGGTACAGACTCAGAGGGCTGGGTGTTACCTGGGTACAGACTCAGAGGGCTGGGTGTTACCTGGGTACAGACTCAGAGGGCAGGGTGTTACCTGGGTACAGACTCAGAGGGCTGGGTGTTACCTGGGTACAGACTCAGAGGGCTGGGTGTTACCTGGGTGTTACCTGGTACAGACTCAGAGGGCTGGGTGTTACCTGGGTACAGACTCAGAGGGCTGGGTGTTACCTGGGTGTTACCTGGTACAGACTCAGAGGGCTGGGTGTTACCTGGGTACAGACTCAGAGGGCCGGGTGCTACCTGGGTACAGACTCAGAGGGCTGGGTGTTACCTGGGTACAGACTCAGAGGGCCGGGTGCTACCTGGGTACAGACTCAGAGGGCTGGGTGTTACCTGGGTGTTACCTGGTACAGACTCAGAGGGCCGTGTGTTACCTGGGTACAGGCTCAGAGGGCCGTGTGTTACCTGGGTACAGACTCAGAGGGCTGGGTGTTACCTGGGTACAGACTCAGAGGGCTGGGTGTTACCTGGGTACAGACTCAGAGGGCCGGGTGTTACCTGGGTACAGACTCAGAGGGCTGGGTGCTACCTGGGTACAGACTCAGAGGGCCGGGTGCTACCTGGGTACAGACTCAGAGGGCTGGGTGTTACCTGGGTGTTACCTGGTACAGACTCAGAGGGCTGGGTGTTACCTGGGTACAGACTCAGAGGGCTGGGTGTTACCTGGGTACAGACTCAGAGGGCAGGGTGTTACCTGGGTACAGACTCAGAGGGCTGGGTGCTACCTGGGTACAGACTCAGAGGGCCGGGTGCTACCTGGGTACAGACTCAGAGGGCTGGGTGTTACCTGGGTGTTACCTGGTACAGACTCAGAGGGCCGTGTGTTACCTGGGTACAGGCTCAGAGGGCCGTGTGTTACCTGGGTACAGACTCAGAGGGCTGGGTGTTACCTGGGTACAGACTCAGAGGGCTGGGTGTTACCTGGGTACAGACTCAGAGGGCCGGGTGTTACCTGGGTACAGACTCAGAGGGCTGGGTGCTACCTGGGTACAGACTCAGAGGGCCGGGTGCTACCTGGGTACAGACTCAGAGGGCTGGGTGTTACCTGGGTGTTACCTGGTACAGACTCAGAGGGCTGGGTGTTACCTGGGTACAGACTCAGAGGGCTGGGTGTTACCTGGGTACAGACTCAGAGGGCAGGGTGTTACCTGGGTACAGACTCAGAGGGCTGGGTGTTACCTGGGTACAGACTCAGAGGGCTGGGTGTTACCTGGGTGTTACCTGGTACAGACTCAGAGGGCTGGGTGTTACCTGGGTACAGACTCAGAGGGCTGGGTGTTACCTGGGTACAGACTCAGAGGGCTGGGTGTTACCTGGGTACAGACTCAGAGGGCAGGGTGTTACCTGGGTACAGACTCAAAGGGCTGGGTGTTACCTGGGTACAGACTCAGAGGGCTGTGTGTTACCTGGGTACAGACTCAGAGGGCTGTGTGTTACCTGGGTACAGACTCAGAGGGCTGGGTGTTACCTGGGTACAGACTCAGAGGGCTGTGTGTTACCTGGGTACAGACTCAGAGGGCTGGGTGTTACCTGGGTACAGACTCAGAGGGCTGTGTGTTACCTGGGTACAGACTCAGAGGGCTGGGTGTTACCTGGGTACAGACTCAGAGGGCTGGGTGTTACCTGGGTACAGAGCTCTGCTGATCATGCCTGGAAGTATGATGAATATAAACGGTAACATCTTGAGGTAGGACGCCAGGATAGAAGCTCCTTTGGCATGAGACAGGTTCTTAGCTGACAGGGACCTCTGCACGATCACCTAAACACACACACACACACACACACACACACACACACACACACACACACACACACACACACACACACACACACACACACACACACACACACACACACACACACACACAGAATGTATGAGACAGTGAGTCAATTTAACATAAAGAGTGTCTTCATGACCAATAGAAATGTCTAACTAACTCCCTCTCTCTCTGACTCAGTCTAACTAACGCTCCCTCTCTCTCTGACTCAGTCTAACTAACGCTCCCTCTCTCTCTGACTCAGTCTAACTAACTCCCTCTCTCTCTGACTCAGTCTAACTAACGCTCCCTCTCTCTCTGACTCAGTCTAACTAACGCTCCCTCTCTCTCTGACTCAGTCTAACTAACGCTCCCTCTCTCTCTGACTCAGTCTAACTAACGCTCCCTCTCTCTGACTCAGTCTAACTAACGCTCCCTCTCTCTGACTCAGTCTAACTAACGCTCCCTCTCTCTCTCTGACTCAGTCTAACTAACGCTCCCTCTCTCTCTGACTCAGTCTAACTAACGCTCCCTCTCTCTCTGACTCAGTCTAACTAACGCTCCCTCTCTCTCTGACTCAGTCTAACTAACGCTCCCTCTCTCTCTGACTCAGTCTAACTAACGCTCCCTCTCTCTCTGACTCAGTCTAACTAACTCCCTCTCTCTCTGACTCAGTCTAACTAACGCTCCCTCTCTCTCTGACTCAGTCTAACTAACGCTCCCTCTCTCTCTGACTCAGTCTAACTAACTCCCTCTCTCTCTGACTCAGTCTAACTAACGCTCCCCCTCTCTGACTCAGTCTAACTAACGCTCTCTCTCTCTCTGACTCAGTCTAACTAACGCTCCCCCTCTCTGACTCAGTCTAACTAACGCTCTCTCTCTCTCTGACTCAGTCTAACTAACGCTCCCTCTCTCTCTGACTCAGTCTAACTAACGCTCCCTCTCTCTCTGACTCAGTCTAACTAACTCCCTCTCTCTCTGACTCAGTCTAACTAACGCTCCCTCTCTCTCTGACTCAGTCTAACTAACGCTCCCTCTCTCTCTGACTCAGTCTAACTAACGCTCCCTCTCTCTCTGACTCAGTCTAACTAACTCCCTCTCTCTCTGACTCAGTCTAACTAACGCTCCCCCTCTCTGACTCAGTCTAACTAACGCTCTCTCTCTCTCTGACTCAGTCTAACTAACGCTCCCCCTCTCTGACTCAGTCTAACTAACGCTCTCTCTCTCTCTGACTCAGTCTAACTAACGCTCCCTCTCTCTCTCTGACTCAGTCTAACTAACTCCCTCTCTCTGACTCAGTCTAACTAACGCTCCCTCTCTCTCTGACTCAGTCTAACTAACGCTCCCCCTCTCTGACTCAGTCTAACTAACTCCCTCTCTCTCTGACTCAGTCTAACTAACGCTCCCTCTCTCTCTCTGACTCAGTCTAACTAACACTCCCTCTCTCTCTGACTCAGTCTAACTAACGCTCACTCCCTCTCTCTGACTCAGTCTAACTAACGCTCCCTCTCTCTCTGACTCAGTCTAACTAACGCTCCCTCTCTCTCTGACTCAGTCTAACTAACGCTCCCCCTCTCTGACTCAGTCTAACTAACGCTCCCTCTCTCTCTGACTCAGTCTAACTAACGCTCCCTCTCTCTCTCTGACTCAGTCTAACTAACGCTCCCTCTCTCTCTGACTCAGTCTAACTAACGCTCTCTCTCTCTGACTCAGTCTAACTGTAACACTCCCTCTCTCTCTCTGACTCAGTCTAACTAACTCCCTCTCTCTCTGACTCAGTCTAACTAACGCTCCCCCTCTCTGACTCAGTCTAACTAACGCTCCCTCTCTCTCTGACTCAGTCTAACTAACTCTCTCTCTGACTCAGTCTAACTAACGCTCCCTCTCTCTCTGACTCAGTCTAACTAACGCTCTCTCTCTCTCTGACTCAGTCTAACTAACGCTCCCTCTCTCTCTGACTCAGTCTAACTAACGCTCCCTCTCTCTCTGACTCAGTCTAACTAACGCTCCCCCTCTCTGACTCAGTCTAACTAACGCTCTCTCTCTCTCTGACTCAGTCTAACTAACGCTCCCTCTCTCTCTCTGACTCAGTCTAACTAACTCCCTCTCTCTGACTCAGTCTAACTAACGCTCCCTCTCTCTCTGACTCAGTCTAACTAACGCTCCCTCTCTCTGACTCAGTCTAACTAACGCTCCCTCTCTCTCTCTGACTCAGTCTAACTAACGCTCCCTCTCTCTCTCTGACTCAGTCTAACTAACTCCCTCTCTCTCTCTGACTCAGTCTAACTAACTCTCTCTCTGACTCAGTCTAACTAACGCTCCCTCTCTCTGACTCAGTCTAACTAACGCTCCCTCTCTCTCTCTGACTCAGTCTAACTAACTCTCTCTCTGACTCAGTCTAACTAACTCTCTCTCTGACTCTCTAGTTGTTTCAGAGCTCCAGGTCGCCAGGTCGTGATGGTCGCCAGAGATGCAGGACTAAAGTCGTCATTGCCAAACCAGGAAGTGTCCACCGCTCGCCACTAGCATCGTGCCCTGTGATTGGAGGACATCGCTACTTGCAGGGCCAATCACTGCAGCCCTCCGATACTCGCTCCAGCCGGTCGCCACGACGACACAGCCCTGCCTACAAAGGGGCGGGACTTTCCCCTGGCCACGCCTCCCCACGTCGAGCATCCATTCCGGCAGGAGCTATGGGCGTGTCCTTCTCCAAACTGACCAATCAACTACTGAGGGGGCGGTATATAGCCTCACAGACGAAAGCGTCGCTTGACAACAAGGAGGTCGGCTAGGATTGGCTAATGTATGGACCAATGGGACGGCTAGCAGGAAGTTAAACAGACAATGTAACTGGATGTTGTTGTTTTTTATGTTTGTCTGATTGGTTGCTTTGACCAGATCATGTGTCTGATTGGTTGCTTTGACCAGATCATGTGTCTGATTGGTTGCTCTGACCAGATCATGTGTCTGATTGGTTGCTCTGACCAGATCATGTGTCTGATTGGTTGCTCTGATCAGATCATGTGTCTGATTGGTTGCTCTGACCAGATCATGTGTCTGATTGGTTGCTCTGACCAGGTCATGTATCTGATTGGTTGCTCTGACCAGATCATGTGTCTGATTGGTTGCTCTGACCAGATCATGTGTCTGATTGGTTGCTCTGACCAGATCATGTATCTGATTGGTTGCTTTGACCAGATCATGTGTCTGATTGGTTGCTCTGACCAGATCATGTATCTGATTGGTTGCTCTGACCAGATCATGTACCTGATTGGTTGCTCTGACCAGATCACGTGTCTGATTGGTTGCTTTGACCAGATCACGTGTCTGATTGGTTGCTCTGACCAGATCATGTGTCTGATTGGTTGCTCTGACCAGATCATGTGTCTGATTGGTTGCTCTGACCAGATCATGTGTCTGATTGGTTGCTCTGTTCAGATCATGTGTCTGATTGGTTGCTCTGACCAGATCATGTGTCTGATTGGTTGCTCTGACCAGATCATGTGTCTGATTGGTTGCTTTGACCAGATCATGTGTCTGATTGGTTGCTTTGACCAGATCATGTGTCTGATTGGTTGCTCTGACCAGATCATGTGTCTGATTGGTTGCTCTGACCAGATCATGTGTCTGATTGGTTGCTCTGACCAGATCATGTGTCTGATTGGTTGCTCTGACCAGATCATGTGTCTGATTGGTTGCTTTGACCAGATCATGTGTCTGATTGGTTGCTTTGACCAGATCATGTGTCTGATTGGTTGCTCTGACCAGATCATGTATCTGATTGGTTGCTTTGACCAGATCATGTGTCTGATTGGTTGCTCTGACCAGATCATGTGTCTGATTGGTTGCTCTGACCAGATCATGTGTCTGATTGGTTGCTCTGACCAGATCATGTGTCTGATTGGTTGCTTTGACCAGATCATGTGTCTGATTGGTTGCTTTGACCAGATCATGTGTCTGATTGGTTGCTCTGACCAGATCATGTGTCTGATTGGTTGCTCTGACCAGATCATGTGTCTGATTGGTTGCTCTGACCAGATCATGTGTCTGATTGGTTGCTCTGACCAGATCATGTGTCTGATTGGTTGCTTTGACCAGATCATGTGTCTGATTGGTTGCTTTGACCAGATCATGTGTCTGATTGGTTGCTCTGACCAGATCATGTATCTGATTGGTTGCTTTGACCAGATCATGTGTCTGATTGGTTGCTCTGACCAGATCATGTGTCTGATTGGTTGCTCTGACCAGATCATGTGTCTGATTGGTTGCTCTGACCAGATCATGTGTCTGATTGGTTGCTCTGACCAGATCATGTGTCTGATTGGTTGCTTTGACCAGATCATGTGTCTGATTGGTTGCTCTGACCAGATCATGTGTCTGATTGGTTGCTTTGACCAGATCATGTATCTGATTGGTTGCTTTGACCAGATCATGTGTCTGATTGGTTGCTCTGACCAGATCATGTGTCTGATTGGTTGCTCTGACCAGATTAATAACTTGACTGGACATTTTCTGGATGTTTCTCTATTGTTTAAAGAACGTTATGTGAATGTTGAAAATGGGACTCGGCAGGATGAACAGAGAATATTGCAGATGAACATGATACAGGTATCAGGGTATCAGCACAGGTGCTCATGATTCACTCTGCTACAACGTGATAGCTGCTGGACCAAAACAGAGGATAAGTTTAGCCTCTCACTTCATATTCTAGTAGGACCAAAACAGATACGTGATAGCTGTAGGACCAAGACAGATACAACGTGATAGCTGTAGGACCAAGACAGATACAACGTGATAGCTGTAGGACCAAGACAGATACAACGTGATAGCTGTAGGACCAAGACAGATACAACGTGATAGCTGTAGGACCAAGACAGATACAACGTGATAGCTGTAGGACCAAGACAGATACAACGTGATAGCTGTAGGACCAAGACAGATACAACGTGATAGCTGTAGGACCAAGACAGATACAACGTGATAGCTGTAGGACCAAGACAGATACAACGTGATAGCTGTAGGACCAAGACAGATACAACGTGATAGCTGTAGGACCAAGACAGATACAACGTGATAGCTGTAGGACCAAGACAGATACAACGTGATAGCTGTAGGACCAAGACAGATACAACGTGATAGCTGTAGGACCAAGACAGATACAACGTGATAGCTGTAGGACCAAGACAGATACAACGTGATAGCTGTAGGACCAAGACAGATACAACGTGATAGCTGTAGGACCAAGACAGATACAACGTGATAGCTGTAGGACCAAGACAGATACAACGTGATAGCTGTAGGACCAAGACAGATACAACGTGATAGCTGTAGGACCAAGACAGATACAACGTGATAGCTGTAGGACCAAGACAGATACAACGTGATAGCTGTAGGACCAAGACAGATACAACGTGATAGCTGTAGGACCTGAACAGATACAACGTGATAGCTGTAGGACCAAGACAGATACAACGTGATAGCTGTAGGACCAAGACAGATACAACGTGATAGCTGTAGGACCAGAACAGATACAACGTGATAGCTGTAGGACCAGAACAGATACAACGTGATAGCTGTAGGACCAAGACAGATACAACGTGATAGCTGTAGGACCAAGACAGATACAACGTGATAGCTGTAGTACCAAGACAGATACCACGTGATAGCTGCTGGACCAAAACAGAGGATAAGTTTAGCCTCTCACTTCATATTCTAGTAGGACCAAAACAGATACGTCATAGCTGTAGTACCAAGACAGATACAACGTGATAGCTGTAGGACCAAGACAGATACAACGTGATAGCTGTAGGACCAAGACAGATACAACGTGATAGCTGTAGGACCAAGACAGATACAACGTGATAGCTGTAGGACCAAGACAGATACAACGTGATAGCTGTAGGACCAAGACAGATACAACGTGATAGCTGTAGGACCAGAACAGATACAACGTGATAGCTGTAGGACCAAGACAGATACAACGTGATAGCTGTAGGACCAAGACAGATACAACGTGATAGCTGTAGGACCAAGACAGATACAACGTGATAGCTGTAGTACCAAGACAGATACAACGTGATAGCTGTAGGACCAAGACAGATACAACGTGATAGCTGTAGGACCAAGACAGATACAACGTGATAGCTGTAGGACCAAGACAGATACAACGTGATAGCTGTAGGACCAAGACAGATACAACGTGATAGCTGTAGGACCAAGACAGATACAACGTGATAGCTGTAGGACCAAGACAGATACAACGTGATAGCTGTAGGACCAAAACAGATACAACGTGATAGCTGTAGGACCAAGACAGATACAACGTGATAGCTGTAGGACCAAGACAGATACAACGTGATAGCTGTAGGACCAAGACAGATACAACGTGATAGCTGTAGGACCAAGACAGATACAACGTGATAGCTGTAGGACCAAGACAGATACAACGTGATAGCTGTAGGACCAAGACAGATACAACGTGATAGCTGTAGGACCAAGACAGATACAACGTGATAGCTGTAGGACCAAGACAGATACAACGTGATAGCTGTAGGACCAAAACAGATACCACGTGATAGCTGTAGGACCAAGACAGATACAACGTGATAGCTGTAGGACCAAGACAGATACAACGTGATAGCTGTAGGACCAAGACAGATACAACGTGATAGCTGTAGGACCAAGACAGATACAACGTGATAGCTGTAGGACCAAGACAGATACAACGTGATAGCTGTAGGACCAAGACAGATACAACGTGATAGCTGTAGGACCAAGACAGATACAACGTGATAGCTGTAGGACCAAGACAGATACAACGTGATAGCTGTAGGACCAAGACAGATACAACGTGATAGCTGTAGGACCTGAACAGATACAACGTGATAGCTGTAGGACCAAGACAGATACAACGTGATAGCTGTAGGACCAAGACAGATACAACGTGATAGCTGTAGGACCAAAACAGATACAACGTGATAGCTGTAGGACCAAGACAGATACAACGTGATAGCTGTAGGACCAGAACAGATACAACGTGATAGCTGTAGGACCAAGACAGATACAACGTGATAGCTGTAGGACCAAGACAGATACAACGTGATAGCTGTAGGACCAAGACAGATACAACGTGATAGCTGTAGGACCAAGACAGATACAACGTGATAGCTGTAGGACCAAGACAGATACAACGTGATAGCTGTAGGACCAAGACAGATACAACGTGATAGCTGTAGGACCAAGACAGATACAACGTGATAGCTGTAGGACCAAGACAGATACAACGTGATAGCTGTAGGACCAAGACAGATACAACGTGATAGCTGTAGGACCAAGACAGATACAACGTGATAGCTGTAGGACCAAGACAGATACAACGTGATAGCTGTAGGACCAAGACAGATACAACGTGATAGCTGTAGGACCAAGACAGATACAACGTGATAGCTGTAGGACCAAAACAGATACAACGTGATAGCTGTAGGACCAAAACAGAGGATAAGTTTAGCCTCTCACTTCATATTCTTAGTTTTCGCAGAAGTCGTCCAATTCTGCTGTTTACTTTGTGCATCGCTGTCTCTACCTGTAACTCACCTTGTCTGGGATGTCTGTCTACTGTCACATGAATTGAATGTTTGCAGGACATTTGCCAGAAATGTTTTGGAATGTTTTTTTTTTTAAACATGGTCTTTTCCTGGCCAATGGGGCGATCTGGACGTTTGTTGAAACCTTAAGATATAAGGACCTTTATTAGATGTTCCTCTGTTTGAGAGGGCTGTCCTCTCCGGGCCTCCGTAGTCTGACCAGCTAGGTTTACTTGCCTGGAGAGACTCTGGGTGGCCTAACGCTCACTCTGATTGGTTACTGGGACTATAGGGGCTGGGAGTAACGTTTTTGAAACGATGGCAGATTTTTCCAATGTTGGACATGAACGTTGTTAAAACGTTAGGAGAATGTTATCAATAAAGTGATCTTGACTGAACGTTGTTGGTTGGTTTTTACTGTTATGAGTGAAAGGTCAGGGGTTAGAGGTCAGGGGTTAGAGGTTACCTGGTCAGTGTATCAGTAGCATGTAGCCAGTACAGTCAGTCCCAGGGTTAGAGGTCAGGGGTTAGAGGTTACCTGGTCAGTGTACCATTAGCATGCAGCCAGTACAGTCAGTCCCAGGGTTAGAGGTCAGGGGTTAGAGGTTACCTGGTCAGTGTATCAGTAGCGTGTAGCCAGTACAGTCAGTCCCAGGGTTAGAGGTCAGGGGTTAGAGGTTACCTGGTCAGTGTATCAGTAGCATGTAGCCAGTACAGTCAGTCCCAGGGTTAGAGGTCAGGGGTTAGAGGTTACCTGGTCAGTGTACCAGTAGCATGTAGCCAGTACAGTCAGTCCCAGGGTTAGAGGTCAGGGGTTAGAGGTTACCTGGTCATTGTACCATTAGCATGTAGCCAGTACAGTCAGTCCCAGGGTTAGAGGTCAGGGGTTAGAGGTTACCTGGTCAGTGTATCAGTAGCATGTAGCCAGTACAGTCAGTCCCAGGGTTAGAGGTCAGGGGTTAGAGGTTACCTGGTCAGTGTATCAGTAGCATGTAGCCAGTACAGTCAGTCCCAGGGTTAGAGGTCAGGGGTTAGGGGTTACCTGGTCAGTGTACCAGTAGCATGTAGCCAGTACAGTCAGTCCCAGGGTTAGAGGTCAGGGGTTAGAGGTCAGGGGTTAGAGGTTACCTGGTCAATGTATCAGTAGCATGTAGCCAGTACAGTCAGTCCCAGGGTTAGAGGTCAGGGGTTAGAGGTTACCTGGTCAGTGTACCAGTAGCATGTAGCCAGTACAGTCAGTCCCAGGGTTAGAGGTCAGGGGTTAGAGGTTACCTGGTCAGTGTACCAGTAGCATGTAGCCAGTACAGTCAGTCCCAGGGTTAGAGGTCAGGGGTTAGAGGTTACCTGGTCAGTGTACCAGTAGCGTGTAGCCAGTACAGTCAGTCCCAGGGTTAGAGGTCAGGGGTTAGAGGTTACCTGGTCAGTGTACCAGTAGCATGTAGCCAGTACAGTCAGTCCCAGGGTTAGAGGTCAGGGGTTAGAGGTTACCTGGTCAGTGTATCAGTAGCGTGTAGCCAGTACAGTCAGTCCCAGGGTTAGAGGTCAGGGGTTAGAGGTTACATGGTCAGTGTATCAGTAGCATGTAGCCAGTACAGTCAGTCCCAGGGTTAGAGGTCAGGGGTTAGAGGTTACCTGGTCAGTGTATCAGTAGCGTGTAGCCAGTACAGTCAGTCCCAGGGTTAGAGGTCAGGGGTTAGAGGTTACCTGGTCAGTGTATCAGTAGCGTGTAGCCAGTACAGTCAGTCCCAGGGTCAGAGGTCAGGGGTTAGAGGTTACCTGGTCAGTGTACCATTAGCATGTAGCCAGTACAGTCAGTCCCAGGGTTAGAGGTCAGGGGTTAGAGGTTACCTGGTCAGTGTATCAGTAGCGTGTAGCCAGTACAGTCAGTCCCAGGGTTAGAGGTCAGGGTATAGAGGTTACCTGGTCAGTGTATCAGTAGCGTGTAGCCAGTAGTCAGTCCCAGGGTTAGAGGTCAGGGGTTAGAGGTTACCTGGTCAGTGTACCATTAGCATGTAGCCAGTACAGTCAGTCCCAGGGTTAGAGGTCAGGGGTTAGAGGTTACCTGGTCAGTGTATCAGTAGCATGTAGCCAGTACAGTCAGTCCCAGGGTTAGAGGTCAGGGGTTAGAGGTTACCTGGTCAGTGTATCAGTAGCATGTAGCCAGTACAGTCAGTCCCAGGGTTAGAGGTCAGGGGTTAGAGGTCAGGGGTTAGAGGTTACCTGGTCAGTGTATCAGTAGCATGTAGCCAGTACAGTCAGTCCCAGGGTTAGAGGTCAGGGGTTAGAGGTTACCTGGTCAGTGTATCAGTAGCATGTAGCCAGTACAGTCAGTCCCAGGGTTAGAGGTCAGGGGTTAGAGGTTACCTGGTCAGTGTATCAGTAGCATGTAGCCAGTACAGTCAGTCCTAGGGTTAGAGGTCAGGGGTTAGAGGTTACCTGGTCAGTGTACCATTAGCATGTAGCCAGTACAGTCAGTCCCAGGGTTAGAGGTCAGGGGTTAGAGGTTACCTGGTCAGTGTACCAGTAGCATGTAGCCAGTACAGTCAGTCCCAGGGTTAGAGGTCAGGGGTTAGAGGTTACCTGGTCAGTGTATCAGTAGCATGCAGCCAGTACAGTCAGTCCCAGGGTTAGAGGTCAGGGGTTAGAGGTCAGGGGTTAGAGGTTACCTGGTCAGTGTATCAGTAGCATGTAGCCAGTACAGTCAGTCCCAGGGTTAGAGGTCAGGGGTTAGAGGTTACCTGGTCAGTGTACCAGTAGCATGTAGCCAGTACAGTCAGTCCCAGGGTTAGAGGTCAGGGGTTAGAGGTTACCTGGTCAGTGTATCAGTAGCATGTAGCCAGTACAGTCAGTCCCAGGGTTAGAGGTCAGGGGTTAGAGGTTACCTGGTCAGTGTACCAGTAGCATGTAGCCAGTACAGTCAGTCCCAGGGTTAGAGGTCAGGGGTTAGAGGTTACCTGGTCAGTGTATCAGTAGCATTTAGCCAGTACAGTCAGTCCCAGGGTTAGAGGTCAGGGGTTAGAGGTTACCTGGTCAGTACACCATTAGTATGTAGCCAGTACAGTCAGTCCCAGGGTTAGAGGTCAGGGGTTAGAGGTCACCTGGTCAGTGTATCAGTAGCATGTAGCCAGTACAGTCAGTCCCAGGGTTAGAGGTCAGGGGTTAGAGGTTACCTGGTCAGTGTACCAGTAGCATGTAGCCAGTACAGTCAGTCCCAGGGTTAGAGGTCAGGGGTTAGAGGTTACCTGGTCAGTGTATCAGTAGCATGTAGCCAGTACAGTCAGTCCCAGGGTTAGAGGTCAGGGGTTAGAGGTTACCTGGTCAGTGTATCAGTAGCATGTAGCCAGTACAGTCAGTCCCAGGGTTAGAGGTCAGGGGTTAGAGGTTACCTGGTCAGTGTATCAGTAGCATGTAGCCAGTACAGTCAGTCCCAGGGTTAGAGGTCAGGGGTTAGAGGTTACCTGGTCAGTGTACCATTAGCTTGTAGCCAGTACAGTCAGTCCTAGGGTTAGAGGTCAGGGGTTAGAGGTTACCTGGTCAGTGTACCATTAGCATGTAGCCAGTACAGTCAGTCCCAGGGTTAGAGGTCAGGGGTTAGAGGTTACCTGGTCAGTGTACCAGTAGCATGTAGCCAGTACAGTCAGTCCCAGGGTTAGAGGTCAGGGGTTAGAGGTTACCTGGTCAGTGTATCAGTAGCATGCAGCCAGTACAGTCAGTCCCAGGGTTAGAGGTCAGGGGTTAGAGGTCAGGGGTTAGAGGTTACCTGGTCAGTGTATCAGTAGCATGTAGCCAGTACAGTCAGTCCCAGGGTTAGAGGTCAGGGGTTAGAGGTTACCTGGTCAGTGTATCAGTAGCATGTAGCCAGTACAGTCAGTCCCAGGGTTAGAGGTCAGGGGTTAGAGGTTACCTGGTCAGTGTATCAGTAGCATGTAGCCAGTACAGTCAGTCCCAGGGTTAGAGGTCAGGGGTTAGAGGTTACCTGGTCAGTGTATCAGTAGCATGTAGCCAGTACAGTCAGTCCCAGGGTTAGAGGTTAGAGGTTACCTGGTCAGTGTACCATTAGTATGTAGCCAGTACAGTCAGTCCCAGGGTTAGAGGTCAGGGGTTAGAGGTCAGGGGTTAGAGGTTACCTGGTCAGTGTACCAGTAGCATGTAGCCAGTACAGTCAGTCCCAGGGTTAGAGGTCAGGGGTTAGAGGTTACCTGGTCAGTGTATCTGTAGCATGTAGCCAGTACAGTCAGTCCCAGGGTTAGAGGTCAGGGGTTAGAGGTTACCTGGTCAGTGTATCAGTAGCGTGTAGCCAGTACAGTCAGTCCCAGGGTTAGAGGTCAGGGGTTAGAGGTTACCTGGTCAGTACACCATTAGCATGTAGCCAGTACAGTCAGTCCCAGGGTTAGAGGTCAGGGGTTAGAGGTTACCTGGTCAGTGTATCAGTAGCATGTAGCCAGTACAGTCAGTCCCAGGGTTAGAGGTCAGGGGTTAGAGGTTACCTGGTCAGTGTACCATTAGCATGTAGTCAGTACAGTCAGTCCCAGGGTTAGAGGTCAGGGGTTAGAGGTTACCTGGTCAGTGTACCATTAGCATGTAGCCAGTACAGTCAGTCCCAGGGTTAGAGGTCAGGGGTTAGAGATTACCTGGTCAGTGTATCAGTAGCATGTAGCCAGTACAGTCAGTCCCAGGGTTAGAGGTCAGGGGTTAGAGGTTACCTGGTCAGTGTATCAGTAGCATGTAGCCAGTACAGTCAGTCCCAGGGTTAGAGGTCAGGGGTTAGAGGTTACCTGGTCAGTGTACCATTAGCATGTAGCCAGTACAGTCAGTCCCAGGGTTAGAGGTCAGGGGTTAGAGGTTACCTGGTCAGTGTATCAGTAGCGTGTAGCCAGTACAGTCAGTCCCAGGGTTAGAGGTCAGGGGTTAGAGGTTACCTGGTCAGTGTATCAGTAGCATGTAGCCAGTACAGTCAGTCCCAGGGTTAGAGGTCAGGGGTTAGAGGTTACCTGGTCAGTGTATCAGTAGCGTGTAGCCAGTACAGTCAGTCCCAGGGTTAGAGGTCAGGGGTTAGAGGTCAGGGGTTAGAGGTTACCTGGTCAGTGTACCATTAGCATGTAGCCAATACAGTCAGTCCCAGGGTTAGAGGTCAGGGGTTAGAGGTTACCTGGTCAGTGTACCAGTAGCATGTAGCCAGTACAGTCAGTCCCAGGGTTAGAGGTCAGGGGTTAGAGGTCAGGGGTTAGAGGTTACCTGGTCAGTGTATCAGTAGCATGTAGCCAGTACAGTCAGTCCCAGGGTTAGAGGTCAGGGGTTAGAGGTTACCTGGTCAGTGTACCAGTAGCTTGTAGCCAGTACAGTCAGTCCCAGGGTTAGAGGTCAGGGGTTAGAGGTCAGGGGTTAGAGGTTACCTGGTCAGTGTATCAGTAGCATGTAGCCAGTACAGTCAGTCCCAGGGTTAGAGGTCAGGGGTTAGAGGTTACCTGGTCAGTGTACCAGTAGCATGTAGCCAGTACAGTCAGTCCCAGGGTTAGAGGTCAGGGGTTAGAGGTTACCTGGTCAGTGTACCATTAGTATGTAGCCAGTACAGTCAGTCCCAGGGTTAGAGGTCAGGGGTTAGAGGTTACCTGGTCAGTGTACCAGTAGCATGTAGCCAGTACAGTCAGTCCCAGGGTTAGAGGTCAGGGGTTAGAGGTTACCTGGTCAGTGTATCAGTAGCATGTAGCCAGTACAGTCACTCCCAGGGTTAGAGGTCAGGGGTTAGAGGTTACCTGGTCAGTGTATCAGTAGCATGTAGCCAGTACAGTCAGTCCCAGGGTTAGAGGTCAGGGGTTAGAGGTTACCTGGTCAGTGTATCAGTAGCGTGTAGCCAGTACAGTCAGTCCCAGGGTTAGAGGTCAGGGGTTAGAGGTTACCTGGTCAGTGTATCAGTAGCGTGTAGCCAGTACAGTCAGTCCCAGGGTTAGAGGTCAGGGGTTAGAGGTTACCTGGTCAGTGTATCAGTAGCATGTAGCCAGTTCAGTCAGTCCCAGGGTTAGAGGTCAGGGGTTAGAGGTTACCTGGTCAGTGTATCAGTAGCGTGTAGCCAGTACAGTCAGTCCCAGGGTTAGAGGTCAGGGGTTAGAGGTTACCTGGTCAGTGTATCAGTAGCATGTAGCCAGTACAGTCAGTCCCAGGGTTAGAGGTCAGGGGTTAGAGGTTACCTGGTCAGTGTATCAGTAGCATGTAGCCAGTACAGTCAGTCCCAGGGTTAGAGGTCAGGGGTTAGAGGTTACCTGGTCAGTGTATCAGTAGCATGTAGCCAGTACAGTCAGTCCCAGGGTTAGAGGTCAGGGGTTAGAGGTTACCTGGTCAGTGTACCAGTAGCATGTAGCCAGTACAGTCAGTCCCAGGGTTAGAGGTCAGGGGTTAGAGGTTACCTGGTCAGTGTACCATTAGCATTGAAGTAGTGCATTCAGAAAGTATTCAGACCCCTTGACTTTTTCCACATGTTGTTACGTTACAGACTTATTCTAAAATGGATTAAATAATTTTTTTCGCCCCTCATCTACACACAATACACCACAATGACATCACAATACACCAAAATGACATCACAATACACCACAATGACATCACAATACACCACAATGACATCACAATACACCACAATGACATCACAATACACCACAATGACATCACAATACACCACAATGACAAAACAAAAACAGGTTTAGAATGTTTTGCAATCATCACATTTACATAATTATTCAGACCCTTTACTCACTACTTTGTTGAAGCACCTTTGGCAGCGATTACAGCCTCGAGTCTTCTTGGGTATGACGCTACAAGCTTGGCACACCTGTATTTGGGGAGTTTCTCCCATTCTTCTCTGCAGACCCTCTCAAGCTCTGTCAGGTTGGAGGGGGAGCGTCGCTGCACAGCTATTTTCAGGTCTCTCCGGAGATGTTCGATCGGGTTCAAGTCCGGGCTCTGGCTGGGCCACTCAAGGACATTCAGAGACTTGTCCCGAAGCCACTCCTGCGTTGTCTTGGCTGTGTGCTCAGGGTCATTGTCCTGTTGGAAGGTGAACCTTCGCCCCAGTCTGAGGTCCTGAGCGCTCTGGAGCAGGTTTTCATCAAGGATCACTCTGTACTTTGCTCTGTTCAACTTTCCCTCAATCCTGACTAGTCTCCCAGTCACTGCCACTGAAAAACATCCCCAAAGTATGTTGCCGCCACCACCATGCTTCACCGTAGGGATGGTGCCAGGTTTCCTCCAGACGTGAGGCTTGGCATTCAGGCCAAAGAGTTCAATCTTGGTTTCATCAGACCAGAGAATCTTGTTTCTCATGGTCTGAGTCATTTAGGTGCCTTTTGGAAAACTCCAAGCGGGTGTCATGTGCCTTTTACTGAGGAGTGGCTTCTGTCTGGCCACTCTACCATAAAGGCCTGATTGGTGGAGTGCTGCAGAGATGGTTGTCCTTCAGGAAGGTTCTCCCATCTCCACAGAGGAACTCTGGAGCTTTGACAGAGTGACCATCGGGTTCTTGGTCACCTCCCTGACCAAGGCCCTTCTCCCCTGATTGCTCAGTTTGGCCGGGCGGCCAGTTCTATGAAGAGTCTTGGTGGTTCTAAACTTCTTACATGTAAGAATGATGGAGGCCACTGTGTTCTTGAGGACCTTCAAAGCTCTACAGACATTTTTCTTCGACCTCGTGGCTTGATTTTTGCTCTGACGTGCACTGTCAACTGTGGGACCTTATATAGACAGGTGTGTGCCTTTTCCAAATCATGTCCAATCAATGTAATTTACCACAGGTGGACTCCAAGTTGTAGAAACATCTCAAGGACGACCTACAGGACGAGCTCAATTTCGAGTCTCAAAGGGTCTGAATATTTATGTAAAACCTGTTTTCACTTTGTCATTATGGGGTATTGTGGTGTCATTATGGGGTATTGTGGTGTCATTATGGGGTATTGTGATGTCATTATGGGGTATTGTGGTGTCATTATGGGGTATTGTGGTGTCATTATGGGGTATTGTGATGTCATTATGGGGTATTGTGACGTCATTATGGGGTATTGTGATGTCATTATGGGGTTTGTGATGTCATTATGGGGTATTGTGGTGTCATTATGGGGTATTGTGGTGTCATTATGGGGTATTGTGATGTCATTATGGGGTATTGTGGTGTCATTATGGGGTATTGTGGTGTCATTATGGGGTATTGTGATGTCATTATGGGGTATTGTGATGTCATTATGGGGTATTGTGATGTCATTATGGGGTATTGTGATGTCATTATGGGGTATTGTGGTGTCATTATGGGGTATTGTGGTGTCATTATGGGGTATTGTGATGTCATTATGGGGTATTGTGGTGTCATTATGGGGTATTGTGGTGTCATTATGGGGTATTGTGATGTCATTATGGGGTATTGTGATGTCATTATGGGGTATTGTGATGTCATTATGGGGTATTGTGATGTCATTATGGGGTATTGTGGTGTCATTATGGGGTATTGTGGTGTCATTATGGGGTAATGTGATGTCATTATGGGGTATTGTGATGTCATTATGGGGTATTGTGATGTCATTATGGGGTATTGTGGTGTCATTATGGGGTATTGTGATGTCATTATGGGGTATTGTGGTGTCATTATGGGGTATTGTGATGTCATTATGGGGTATTGTGTAGATTGATGAGGAAAACAATTTATGTAATCCATTTTAGAAAAAGGCTGTAATGTAACAAAGTGTGGAAAAAGTCAAGGGGTTTGAAGACTTTTCCAATTGCAGTCAGTCCCAGGGTCATGCCAGGGGTTAGAGGTCAGGGGTTAGAGGTTATATCTACCTGGTCTACACCAGTACCAGGTAGCCAGTATAGTCAGTCCCAGGGTCATGCCAGGGTTAGAGGTTATATCTACCTGGTCAGTACACCAGTACCAGGTAGCCAGTATAGTCAGTCCCAGGGTCATGCCAGGGTTAGAGGTTATATCTACCTGGTCTACACCAGTACCAGGTAGCCAGTATAGTCAGTCCCAGGGTCATGCCAGGGTTAGAGGTTATATCTACCTGGTCTACACCAGTACCAGGTAGCCAGTATAGTCAGTCCCAGGGTCATGCCAGGGTTAGAGGTCAGGGGTTAGAGGTTATATCTACCTGGTCAGTACACCAGTACCAGGTAGCCAGTATAGTCAGTCCCAGGGTCATGCCAGGGGTTAGAGGTCAGGGGTTAGAGGTTATATCTACCTGGTCTACACCAGTACCAGGTAGCCAGTATAGTCAGTCCCAGGGTCATGCCAGGGTTAGAGGTTATATCTACCTGGTCAGTACACCAGTACCAGGTAACCAGTATAGTCAGTCCCAGGGTCATGCCAGGGTTAGAGGTTATATCTACCTGGTCAGTACACCAGTACCAGGTAGCCAGTATAGTCAGTCCCAGGGTCATGCCAGGGTTAGAGGTTATATCTACCTGGTCTACACCAGTACCAGGTAGCCAGTATAGTCAGTCCCAGGGTCATGCCAGGGTTAGAGGTTGTATCTACCTGGTCACTACACCAGTACCAGGTAGCCAGTATAGTCAGTCCCAGGGTCATGCCAGGGTTAGAGGTTATATCTACCTGGTCTACACCAGTACCAGGTAGCCAGTATAGTCAGTCCCAGGGTCATGCCAGGGTTAGAGGTTATATCTACCTGGTCAGTACACCAGTACCAGGTAGCCAGTATAGTCAGTCCCAGGGTCATGCCAGGGTTAGAGGTCAGGGGTTAGACGTTATATCTACCTGGTCAGAACACCAGTACCAGGTAGCCAGTATAGTCAGTCCCAGGGTCATGCCAGGGTTAGAGGTCAGGGGTTAGAGGTTATATCTACCTGGTCAGAACACCAGTACCAGGTAGCCAGTATAGTCAGTCCCAGGGTCATGCCAGGGTTAGAGGTCAGGGGTTAGAGGTTATATCTACCTGGTCAGTACACCAGTACCAGGTAGCCAGTATAGTCAGTCCCAGGGTCATGCCAGGGTTAGAGGTCAGGGGTTAGAGGTTATATCTACCTGGTCAGAACACCAGTACCAGGTAGCCAGTATAGTCAGTCCCAGGGTCATGCCAGGGTTAGAGGTCAGGGGTTAGAGGTTATATCTACCTGGTCAGTACACCAGTACCAGGTAGCCAGTATAGTCCGTCCCAGGGTCATGCCAGGGTTAGAGGTTATATCTACCTGGTCAGTACACCAGTACCAGGTAGCCAGTATAGTCAGTCCCAGGGTCATGCCAGGGTTAGAGGTTATATATACCTGGTCAGTACACCAGTACCAGGTAGCCAGTATAGTCAGTCCCAGGGTCATGCCAGGGGTTAGAGGTCAGGGGTTAGAGGTTATATCTACCTGGTCAGTACACCAGTACCAGGTAACCAGTATAGTCAGTCCCAGGGTCGTGCCAGGGTTAGAGGTCAGGGGTTAGAGGTTATATCTACGTGGTCAGTACACCAGTACCAGGTAGCCAGTATAGTCAGTCCCAGGGTCATGCCAGGGTTAGAGGTTATATCTACCTGGTCAGTACACCAGTACCAGGTAGCCAGTATAGTCAGTCCCAGGGTCATCCCAGGGTTAGAGGTTATATCTACCTGGTCTACACCAGTACCAGGTAACCAGTATAGTCAGTCCCAGGGTCATGCCAGGGTTAGAGGTTATATCTACCTGGTCTACACCAGTACCAGGTAGCCAGTATAGTCAGTCCCAGGGTCATGCCAGGGTTAGAGGTTATATCTACCTGGTCAGTACACCAGTACCAGGTAGCCAGTATAGTCAGTCCCAGGGTCATGCCAGGGTTAGAGGTTATATCTACCTGGTCAGTACACCAGTACCAGGTAGCCAGTATAGTCAGTCCCAGGGTCATGCCAGGGTTAGAGGTTATATCTACCTGGTCAGTACACCAGTACCAGGTAGCCAGTATAGTCAGTCCCAGGGTCATGCCAGGGTTAGAGGTTATATCTACCTGGTCAGTACACCAGTACCAGGTAGCCAGTATAGTCAGTCCCAGGGTCATGCCAGGGTTAGAGGTTATATCTACCTGGTCAGAACACCAGTACCAGGTAGCCAGTATAGTCAGTCCCAGGGTCATGCCAGGGTTAGAGGTCAGGGGTTAGAGGTTATATCTACCTGGTCAGTACACCAGTACCAGGTAGCCAGTATAGTCAGTCCCAGGGTCATGCCAGGGTTAGAGGTTATATCTACCATGTCAGTACACCAGTACCAGGTAGCCAGTATAGTCAGTCCCAGGGTCATGCCAGGGTTAGAGGTTAGGGGTTAGAGGTTATATCTACCTGGTCAGTACACCAGTACCAGGTAGCCAGTATAGTCAGTCCCAGGGTCATGCCAGGGTTAGAGGTTATATCTACCTGGTCAGTACACCAGTACCAGGTAGCCAGTATAGTCAGTCCCAGGGTCATGCCAGGGTTAGAGGTTATATCTACCTGGTCAGTACACCAGTACCAGGTAGCCAGTATAGTCAGTCCCAGGGTCATCCCAGGGTTAGAGGTTATATCTACCTGGTCTACACCAGTACCAGGTAACCAGTATAGTCAGTCCCAGGGTCATGCCAGGGTTAGAGGTTATATCTACCTGGTCTACACCAGTACCAGGTAGCCAGTATAGTCAGTCCCAGGGTCATGCCAGGGTTAGAGGTTATATCTACCTGGTCAGTACACCAGTACCAGGTAGCCAGTATAGTCAGTCCCAGGGTCATGCCAGGGTTAGAGGTTATATCTACCTGGTCAGTACACCAGTACCAGGTAGCCAGTATAGTCAGTCCCAGGGTCATGCCAGGGTTAGAGGTTATATCTACCTGGTCAGTACACCAGTACCAGGTAGCCAGTATAGTCAGTCCCAGGGTCATGCCAGGGTTAGAGGTTATATCTACCTGGTCAGTACACCAGTACCAGGTAGCCAGTATAGTCAGTCCCAGGGTCATGCCAGGGTTAGAGGTTATATCTACCTGGTCAGAACACCAGTACCAGGTAGCCAGTATAGTCAGTCCCAGGGTCATGCCAGGGTTAGAGGTCAGGGGTTAGAGGTTATATCTACCTGGTCAGTACACCAGTACCAGGTAGCCAGTATAGTCAGTCCCAGGGTCATGCCAGGGTTAGAGGTTATATCTACCATGTCAGTACACCAGTACCAGGTAGCCAGTATAGTCAGTCCCAGGGTCATGCCAGGGTTAGAGGTTAGGGGTTAGAGGTTATATCTACCTGGTCAGTACACCAGTACCAGGTAGCCAGTATAGTCAGTCCCAGGGTCATGCCAGGGTTAGAGGTTATATCTACCTGGTCAGTACACCAGTACCAGGTAGCCAGTATAGTCAGTCCCAGGGTCATGCCAGGGTTAGAGGTTATATCTACCTGGTCTACACCAGTACCAGGTAGCCAGTATAGTCAGTCCCAGGGTCATCCCAGGGTTAGAGGTTATATCTACCTGGTCAGTACACCAGTACCAGGTAGCCAGTATAGTCAGTCCCAGGGTCATGCCAGGGTTAGAGGTTATATCTACCTGGTCAGTACACCAGTACCAGGTAGCCAGTATAGTCAGTCCCAGGGTCATGCCAGGGTTAGAGGTTATATCTACCTGGTCAGTAAACCAGTACCAGGTAGCCAGTATAGTCAGTCCCAGGGTCATGCCAGGGTTAGAGGTTATATCTACCTGGTCAGTACACCAGTACCAGGTAGCCAGTATAGTCAGTCCCAGGGTCATCCCAGGGTTAGAGGTTATATCTACCTGGTCAGTACACCAGTACCAGGTAGCCAGTATAGTCAGTCCCAGGGTCATGCCAGGGTTAGAGGTTATATCTACCTGGTCAGTACACCAGTACCAGGTAGCCAGTATAGTCAGTCCCAGGGTCATGCCAGGGTTAGAGGTCAGGGGTTAGAGGTTATATCTACCTGGTCAGTACACCAGTACCAGGTAGACAGTATAGTCAGTCCCAGGGTCATGCCAGGGTTAGAGGTCAGGGGTTAGAGGTTATATCTACCTGGTCAGTACACCAGTACCAGGTAGACAGTATAGTCAGTCCCAGGGTCATGCCAGGGTTAGAGGTTATATCTACCTGGTCAGTGTATCAGTAGCATGTAGCCAGTACAGTCAGTCCCAGGGTTAGAGGTCAGGGGTTAGAGGTTATATCTACCTGGTCAGTACACCAGTACCAGGTAGCCAGTATAGTCAGTCCCAGGGTCATGCCAGGGTTAGAGGTTATATCTACCTGGTCAGTACACCAGTACCAGGTAGCCAGTATAGTCAGTTCCAGGGTCATGCCAGGGTTAGAGGTCAGGGGTTAGAGGTTATATCTACCTGGTCTACACCAGTACCAGGTAGCCAGTATAGTCAGTCCCAGGGTCATGCCAGGGTTAGAGGTTATATCTACCTGGTCAGTACACCAGTACCAGGTAGCCAGTATAGTCAGTCCCAGGGTCATGCCAGGGTTAGAGGTTATATCTACCTGGTCAGTACACCAGTACCAGGTAGCCAGTATAGTCAGTCCCAGGGTCATGCCAGGGTTAGAGGTCAGGGGTTAGAGGTTATATCTACCTGTTCAGTACACCAGTACCAGGTAGCCAGTATAGTCAGTCCCAGGGTCGTGCCAGGGTTAGAGGTCAAGGGTTAGAGGTTATATCTACCTGGTCAGTACACCAGTACCAGGTAGCCAGTATAGTCAGTCCCAGGGTCATGCCAGGGTTAGATGTTATATCTACCTGGTCAGTACACCAGTACCAGGTAGCCAGTATAGTCCGTCCCAGGGTCATGCCAGGGTTAGAGGTTATATCTACCTGGTCAGTACACCAGTACCAGGTAGCCAGTATAGTCAGTCCCAGGGTCATGCCAGGGTTAGAGGTTATATCTACCTGGTCTACACCAGTACCAGGTAGCCAGTATAGTCAGTCCCAGGGTCATGCCAGGGTTAGAGGTTATATCTACCTGGTCAGTACACCAGTACCAGGTAGCCAGTATAGTCAGTCCCAGGGTCATGCCAGGGTTAGAGGTTATATCTACCTGGTCAGTACACCAGTACCAGGTAGCCAGTATAGTCAGTCCCAGGGTCATGCCAGGGTTAGAGGTCAGGGGTTAGAGGTTATATCTACCTGGTCAGTACACCAGTACCAGGTAGCCAGTATAGTCAGTCCCAGGGTCATGCCAGGGTTAGAGGTTATGTCTACCTGGTCTACACCAGTACCAGGTAGCCAGTATAGTCAGTCCCAGGGTCATGCCAGGGTTAGAGGTCAGGGGTTAGAGGTTATATCTACCTGGTCTACACCAGTACCAGGTAGCCAGTATAGTCAGTCCCAGGGTCATGCCAGGGTTAGAGGTCAGGGGTTAGAGGTTATATATACCTGGTCAGTACACCAGTACCAGGTAGCCAGTATAGTCAGTACCAGGGTCATGCCAGGGTTAGAGGTCAGGGGTTAGAGGTTATATCTACCTGGTCTACACCAGTAGCAGGTAGCCAGTATAGTCAGTACCAGGGTCATTGCAGGGTTAGAGGTCAGGGGTTAGAGGTTATATCTACCTGGTCAGTACACCAGTACCAGGTAGCCAGTATAGTCAGTCCCAGGGTCATCCCAGGGTTAGAGGTTATATCTACCTGGTCAGTACACCAGTACCAGGTAGCCAGTATAGTCAGTCCCAGGGTCATGCCAGGGTTAGAGGTTATATCTACCTGGTCAGTACACCAGTACCAGGTAGCCAGTATAGTCAGTCCCAGGGTCATGCCAGGGTTAGAGGTCAGGGGTTAGAGGTTATATATACCTGGTCAGTACACCAGTACCAGGTAGCCAGTATAGTCAGTCCCAGGGTCATGCCAGGGTTAGAGGGTATATCTACCTGGTCTACACCAGTACCAGGTAACCAGTATAGTCAGTCCCAGGGTCATGCCAGGGTTAGAGGTTATATCTACCTGGTCAGTACACCAGTACCAGGTAGCCAGTATAGTCAGTCCCAGGGTCATGCCAGGGTTAGAGGTTATATATACCTGGTCAGTACACCAGTACCAGGTAGCCAGTATAGTCAGTCCCAGGGTCGTGCCAGGGTTAGAGGTCAGGGGTTAGAGGTTATATCTACGTGGTCAGTACACCAGTACCAGGTAGCCAGTATAGTCAGTCCCAGGGTCATGTCAGGGTTAGAGGTTATATCTACGTGGTCAGTACACCAGTACCAGGTAGCCAGTATAGTCAGTCCCAGGGTCATGCCAGGGTTAGAGGTTATATCTACCTGGTCAGTACACCAGTACCAGGTAGCCAGTATAGTCAGTCCCAGGGTCATGCCAGGGTTAGAGGTTATATCTACCTGGTCAGTACACCAGTACCAGCTAGCCAGTATAGTCAGTCCCAGGGTCATGCCAGGGTTAGAGGTCAGGGGTTAGAGGTTATATCTACCTGGTCAGTACACCAGTACCAGGTAGCCAGTTTAGTCAGTCCCAGGGTCATGCCAGGGTTAGAGGTCAGGGGTTAGAGGTTATATCTACCTGATCAGTACACCAGTACCAGGTAGCCAGTATAGTCAGTCCCAGGGTCATGCCAGGGATAGAGGTTAGGGGTCAGAGGTTATATCTACCTGGTCAGTACACCAGTACCAGGTAGCCAGTATAGTCAGTCCCAGGGTCATGCCAGGGTTAGAGGTTATATCTACCTGGTCAGTACACCAGTACCAGGAAGCCAGTATAGTCAGTCCCAGGGTCATGCCAGGGTTAGAGGTTATATATACCTGGTCAGTACACCAGTACCAGGTAGCCAGTATAGTCAGTCCCAGGGTCATGCCAGGGGTTAGAGGTCAGGGGTTAGAGGTTATATCTACCTGGTCAGTACACCAGTACCAGGTAGCCAGTATAGTCAGTCCCAGGGTCATGCCAGGGTTAGAGGTTATATCTACCTGGTCAGTACACCAGTACCAGGTAGCCAGTATAGTCAGTCCCAGGGTCATGCCAGGGTTAGAGGTTATATCTACCTGGTCAGTACACCAGTACCACGTAGCCAGTATAGTCAGTCCCAGGGTCATGCCAGGGTTAGAGGTTATATCTACCTGGTCAGTACACCAGTACCAGGTAGCCAGTATAGTCAGTCCCAGGGTCATGCCAGGGTTAGAGGTTATATCTACCTGGTCAGTACACCAGTACCAGGTAGCCAGTATAGTCAGTCCCAGGGTCATGCCAGGGTTAGAGGTTATATCTACCTGGTCTACACCAGTACCAGGTAGCCAGTATAGTCAGTCCCAGGGTCATGCCAGGGTTAGAGGTCAGGGGTTAGAGGTTATATCTACCTGGTCTACACCAGTACCAGGTAGCCAGTATAGTCAGTCCCAGGGTCATGCCAGGGGTTAGAGGTCAGGGGTTAGAGGTTATATCTACCTGGTCAGTACACCAGTACCAGGTAGACAGTATAGTCAGTCCCAGGGTCATGCCAGGGTTAGAGGTTATATCTACCTGGTCAGTACACCAGTACCAGGTAGCCAGTATAGTCAGTCCCAGGGTCATGCCAGGGTTAGAGGTTATATCTACCTGGTCAGTACACCAGTACCAGGTAGCCAGTATAGTCAGTCCCAGGGTCATGCCAGGGTTAGAGGTCAGGGGTTAGAGGTTATATCTACCTGGTCTACACCAGTACCAGGTAGCCAGTGTAGTCAGTCCCAGGGTCATGCCAGGGTTAGAGGTCAGGGGTTAGAGGTTATATCTACCTGGTCAGTACACCAGTACCAGCTAGCCAGTATAGTCAGTCCCAGGGTCATGCCAGGGGTTAGAGGTCAGGGGTTAGAGGTTATATCTACCTGGTCAGTACACCAGTACCAGGTAGCCAGTATAGTCAGTCCCAGGGTCATGCCAGGGTTAGAGGTTATATCTACCTGGTCAGTACACCAGTACCAGGTAGCCAGTATAGTCAGTCCCAGGGTCATGCCAGGGTTAGAGGTTATATCTACCTGGTCAGTACACCAGTACCAGGTAGCCAGTATAGTCAGTCCCAGGGTCATCCCAGGGTTAGAGGTTATATCTACCTGGTCAGTACACCAGTACCAGGTAGCCAGTATAGTCAGTCCCAGGGTCATGCCAGGGTTAGAGGTTATATCTACCTGGTCAGTACACCAGTACCAGGTAGCCAGTATAGTCAGTCCCAGGGTCATGCCAGGGTTAGAGGTTATATCTACCTGGTCAGTACACCAGTACCAGGTAGCCAGTATAGTCAGTCCCAGGGTCATGCCAGGGTTACAGGTTATATCTACCTGGTCAGTACACCAGTACCAGGTAGCCAGTATGGTCAGTCCCAGGGTCATGCCAGGGTTAGAGGTTATATCTACCTGGTCAGTACACCAGTACCAGGTAGCCAGTATAGTCAGTCCCAGGGTCATGCCAGGGTTAGAGGTTATATCTACCTGGTCAGTACACCAGTACCAGGTAGCCAGTATAGTCAGTCCCAGGGTCATGCCAGGGTTAGAGGTCAGGGGTTAGAGGTTATATCTACCTGGTCAGTACACCAGTACCAGGTAGCCAGTATAGTCAGTCCCAGGGTCATGCCAGGGTTAGAGGTTATATCTACCTGGTCTACACCAGTACCAGGTAGCCAGTATAGTCAGTCCCAGGGTCATGCCAGGGTTAGAGGTTATATCTACCTGGTCTACACCAGTACCAGATAGCCAGTATAGTCAGTCCCAGGGTCATGCCAGGGTTAGAGGTTATATCTACCTGGTCAGTACACCAGTACCAGGTAGCCAGTATAGTCAGTCCCAGGGTCATGCCAGGGTTAGAGGTTATATCTACCTGGTCAGTACACCAGTACCAGGTAGCCAGTATAGTCATTCCCAGGGTCATGCCAGGGTTAGAGGTTATATCTACCTGGTCAGTACACCAGTACCAGGTAGCCAGTATAGTCAGTCCCAGGGTCATGCCAGGGTTAGAGGTCAGGGGTTAGAGGTTATATATACCTGGTCAGTACACCAGTACCAGGTAGCCAGTATAGTCAGTCCCAGGGTCATGCCAGGGTTAGAGGTTATATCTACCTGGTCTACACCAGTACCAGGTAACCAGTATAGTCAGTCCCAGGGTCATGCCAGGGTTAGAGGTTATATCTACCTGGTCTACACCAGTACCAGGTAGCCAGTATAGTCAGTCCCAGGGTCATGCCAGGGTTAGAGGTTATATCTACCTGGTCTACACCAGTACCAGGTAGCCAGTATAGTCAGTCCCAGGGTCATGCCAGGGTTAGAGGTTATATCTACCTGGTCAGTACACCAGTACCAGGTAGCCAGTATAGTCAGTCCCAGGGTCATGCCAGGGTTAGAGGTTATATCTACCTGGTCTACACCAGTACCAGGTAGCCAGTATAGTCAGTCCCAGGGTCATGCCAGGGTTAGAGGTTATATCTACCTGGTCAGTACACCAGTACCAGGTAGCCAGTATAGTCAGTCCCAGGGTCATGCCAGGGTTAGAGGTTATATCTACCTGGTCAGTACACCAGTACCAGGTAGCCAGTATAGTCAGTCCCAGGGTCATGCCAGGGTTACAGGTTATATCTACCTGGTCAGTACACCAGTACCAGGTAGCCAGTATAGTCAGTCCCAGGGTCATGCCAGGGTTAGAGGTTATATCTACCTGGTCAGTACACCAGTACCAGGTAGCCAGTATAGTCAGTCCCAGGGTCATGCCAGGGTTAGAGGTTATATCTACCTGGTCAGTACACCAGTACCAGGTAGCCAGTATAGTCAGTCCCAGGGTCATGCCAGGGTTAGAGGTTATATATACCTGGTCAGTACACCAGTACCAGGTAGCCAGTATAGTCAGTCCCAGGGTCGTGCCAGGGTTAGAGGTCAGGGGTTAGAGGTTATATCTACGTGGTCAGTACACCAGTACCAGGTAGCCAGTATAGTCAGTCCCAGGGTCATGCCAGGGTTAGAGGTTATATCTACCTGGTCTACACCAGTACCAGGTAGCCAGTATAGTCAGTCCCAGGGTCATGCCAGGGTTAGAGGTTATATATACCTGGTCAGTACACCAGTACCAGGTAGCCAGTATAGTCAGTCCCAGGGTCATGCCAGGGTTAGAGGTTATATCTACCTGGTCTACACCAGTACCAGGTAGCCAGTATAGTCAGTCCCAGGGTCATGCCAGGGTTAGAGGTTATATCTACCTGGTCAGAACACCAGTACCAGGTAGCCAGTATAGTCAGTCCCAGGGTCATGCCAGGGTTAGAGGTCAGGGGTTAGAGGTTATATCTACCTGGTCAGTACACCAGTACCAGGTAGCCAGTATAGTCAGTCCCAGGGTCATGCCAGGGTTAGAGGTTATATCTACCTGGTCAGTACACCAGTACCAGGTAGCCAGTATAGTCAGTCCCAGGGTCATGCCAGGGTTAGAGGTTATATATACCTGGTCAGTACACCAGTACCAGGTAGCCAGTATTGTCAGTCCCAGGGTCATGCCAGGGTTAGAGGTTATATCTACCTGGTCTACACCAGTACCAGGTAGCCAGTATAGTCAGTCCCAGGGTCATGCCAGGGTTAGAGGTTATATCTACCTGGTCTACACCAGTACCAGGTAGCCAGTATAGTCAGTCCCAGGGTCATGCCAGGGTTAGAGGTTATATCTACCTGGTCAGTACACCAGTACCAGGTAGCCAGTATAGTCAGTCCCAGGGTCATGCCAGGGTTAGAGGTTATATCTACCTGGTCAGTACACCAGTACCAGGTAGCCAGTATAGTCAGTCCCAGGGTCATGCCAGGGTTAGAGGTCAGGGGTTAGAGGTTATATCTACCTGGTCAGTACACCAGTACCAGGTAGCCTGTATAGTCAGTCCCAGGGTCATGCCAGGGTTAGAGGTTATATCTACCTCGTCTACACCAGTACCAGGTAGCCAGTATAGTCAGTCCCAGGGTCATGCCAGGGTTAGAGGTCAGGGGTTAGAGGTTATATCTACCTGGTCAGTACACCAGTACCAGGTAGCCAGTATAGTCAGTCCCAGGGTCATGCCAGGGTTAGAGGTTATATCTACCTGGTCTACACCAGTACCAGGTAGCCAGTATAGTCAGTCCCAGGGTCATGCCAGGGTTAGAGGTTATATCTACCTGGTCAGTACACCAGTACCAGGTAGCCAGTATAGTCAGTCCCAGGGTCATGCCAGGGTTAGAGGTTATATCTACCTGGTCAGTACACCAGTACCAGGTAGCCAGTATAGTCAGTCCCAGGGTCATGCCAGGGTTAGAGGTTATATCTACCTGGTCAGTACACCAGTACCAGGTAGACAGTATAGTCAGTCCCAGGGTCATGCCAGGGTTAGAGGTTATATCTACCTGGTCAGTACACCAGTACCAGGTAGCCAGTATAGTCAGTCCCAGGGTCATGCCAGGGTTAGAGGTTATATCTACCTGGTCAGTACACCAGTACCAGGTAGCCAGTATAGTCAGTCCCAGGGTCATGCCAGGGTTAGAGGTCAGGGGTTAGAGGTTATATCTACCTGGTCTACACCAGTACCAGGTAGCCAGTGTACAGTCCCAGGGTCATGCCAGGGTTAGAGGTCAGGGGTTAGAGGTTATATCTACCTGGTCAGTACACCAGTACCAGCTAGCCAGTATAGTCAGTCCCAGGGTCATGCCAGGGGTTAGAGGTCAGGGGTTAGAGGTTATATCTACCTGGTCAGTACACCAGTACCAGGTAGCCAGTATAGTCAGTCCCAGGGTCATGCCAGGGTTAGAGGTTATATCTACCTGGTCAGTACACCAGTACCAGGTAGCCAGTATAGTCAGTCCCAGGGTCATGCCAGGGTTAGAGGTTATATCTACCTGGTCAGTACACCAGTACCAGGTAGCCAGTATAGTCAGTCCCAGGGTCATCCCAGGGTTAGAGGTTATATCTACCTGGTCAGTACACCAGTACCAGGTAGCCAGTATAGTCAGTCCCAGGGTCATGCCAGGGTTAGAGGTTATATCTACCTGGTCAGTACACCAGTACCAGGTAGCCAGTATAGTCAGTCCCAGGGTCATGCCAGGGTTAGAGGTTATATCTACCTGGTCAGTACACCAGTACCAGGTAGCCAGTATAGTCAGTCCCAGGGTCATGCCAGGGTTACAGGTTATATCTACCTGGTCAGTACACCAGTACCAGGTAGCCAGTATAGTCAGTCCCAGGGTCATGCCAGGTTTAGAGGTTATATCTACTTGGTCAGTACACCAGTACCAGGTAGCCAGTATAGTCAGTCCCAGGGTCATGCCAGGGTTAGAGGTTATATCTACCTGGTCAGTACACCAGTACCAGGTAGCCAGTATAGTCAGTCCCAGGGTCATGCCAGGGTTAGAGGTCAGGGGTTAGAGGTTATATATACCTGGTCAGTACACCAGTACCAGGTAGCCAGTATAGTCAGTCCCAGGGTCATGCCAGGGTTAGAGGTTATATCTACCTGGTCTACACCAGTACCAGGTAGCCAGTATAGTCAGTCCCAGGGTCATGCCAGGGTTAGAGGTTATATCTACCTGGTCTACACCAGTACCAGGTAGCCAGTATAGTCAGTCCCAGGGTCATGCCAGGGTTAGAGGTTATATCTACCTGGTCAGTACACCAGTACCAGGTAGCCAGTATAGTCAGTCCCAGGGTCATGCCAGGGTTAGAGGTTATATCTACCTGGTCAGTACACCAGTACCAGGTAGCCAGTATAGTCAGTCCCAGGGTCATGCCAGGGTTAGAGGTTATATCTACCTGGTCAGTACACCAGTACCAGGTAGCCAGTATAGTCAGTCCCAGGGTCATGCCAGGGTTAGAGGTCAGGGGTTAGAGGTTATATATACCTGGTCAGTACACCAGTACCAGGTAGCCAGTATAGTCAGTCCCAGGGTCATGCCAGGGTTAGAGGTTATATCTACCTGGTCTACACCAGTACCAGGTAACCAGTATAGTCAGTCCCAGGGTCATGCCAGGGTTAGAGGTTATATCTACCTGGTCTACCCCAGTACCAGGTAGCCAGTATAGTCAGTCCCAGGGTCATGCCAGGGTTAGAGGTTATATATACCTGGTCAGTACACCAGTACCAGGTAGCCAGTTTAGTCAGTCCCAGGGTCATGCCAGGGTTAGAGGTTATATCTACCTGGTCAGTACACCAGTACCAGGTAGCCAGTATAGTCAGTCCCAGGGTCATGCCAGGGTTAGAGGTTATATCTACCTGGTCAGTACACCAGTACCAGGTAGCCAGTATAGTCAGTCCCAGGGTCATGCCAGGGTTACAGGTTATATCTACCTGGTCAGTACACCAGTACCAGGTAGCCAGTATAGTCAGTCCCAGGGTCATGCCAGGGTTAGAGGTTATATCTACCTGGTCAGTACACCAGTACCAGGTAGCCAGTATAGTCAGTCCCAGGGTCATGCCAGGGTTAGAGGTTATATCTACCTGGTCAGTACACCAGTACCAGGTAGCCAGTATAGTCAGTCCCAGGGTCATGCCAGGGTTAGAGGTTATATATACCTGGTCAGTACACCAGTATCAGGTAGCCAGTATAGTCAGTCCCAGGGTCGTGCCAGGGTTAGAGGTCAGGGGTTAGAGGTTATATCTACGTGGTCAGTACACCAGTACCAGGTAGCCAGTATAGTCAGTCCCAGGGTCATGCCAGGGTTAGAGGTTATATCTACCTGGTCTACACCAGTACCAGGTAGCCAGTATAGTCAGTCCCAGGGTCATGCCAGGGTTAGAGGTTATATATACCTGGTCAGTACACCAGTACCAGGTAGCCAGTATAGTCAGTCCCAGGGTCATGCCAGGGTTAGAGGTTATATCTACCTGGTCTACACCAGTACCAGGTAGCCAGTATAGTCAGTCCCAGGGTCATGCCAGGGTTAGAGGTTATATCTACCTGGTCAGTACACCAGTACCAGGTAGCCAGTATAGTCAGTCCCAGGGTCATGCCAGGGTTAGAGGTTATATCTACCTGGTCAGTACACCAGTACCAGGTAGCCAGTATAGTCAGTCCCAGGGTCATGCCAGGGTTAGAGGTTATATCTACCTGGTCAGTACACCAGTACCAGGTAGCCGGTATAGTCAGTCCCAGGGTCATGCCAGGGTTAGAGGTCAGGGGTTAGAGGTTATATCTACCTGGTCAGTACACCAGTACCAGGTAGCCAGTATAGTCAGTCCCAGGGTCATGCCAGGGTTAGAGGTTATATCTACCTGGTCTACACCAGTACCAGGTAGCCAGTATAGTCAGTCCCAGGGTCATGCCAGGGTTAGAGGTTATATCTACCTGGTCTACACCAGTACCAGGTAGCCAGTATAGTCAGTCCCAGGGTCGTGCCAGGGTTAGAGGTTATATCTACCTGGTCAGTACACCAGTACCAGGTAGCCAGTATAGTCAGTCCCAGGGTCATGCCAGGGTTAGAGGTTATATCTACCTGGTCAGTACACCAGTACCAGGTAGCCAGTATAGTCAGTCCCAGGGTCATGCCAGGGTTAGAGGTTATATCTACCTGGTCAGTACACCAGTACCAGGTAGCCAGTATAGTCAGTCCCAGGGTCATGCCAGGGTTAGAGGTCAGGGGTTAGAGGTTATATATACCTGGTCAGTACACCAGTACCAGGTAGCCAGTATAGTCAGTCCCAGGGTCATGCCAGGGTTAGAGGTTATATCTACCTGGTCTACACCAGTACCAGGTAAAGGGTATAGTCAGTCCCAGGGTCATGCCAGGGTTAGAGGTTATATCTACCTGGTCTACACCAGTACCAGGTAGCCAGTGTAGTCAGTCCCAGGGTCATGCCAGGGTTAGAGGTTATATCTACCTGGTCTACACCAGTACCAGGTAGCCAGTATAGTCAGTCCCAGGGTCATGCCAGGGTTAGAGGTTATATCTACCTGGTCAGTACACCAGTACCAGGTAGCCAGTATATTCAGTCCCAGGGTCATGCCAGGGTTAGAGGTTATATCTACCTGGTCAGTACACCAGTACCAGGTAGCCAGTATAGTCAGTCCCAGGGTCATGCCAGGGTTAGAGGTTATATCTACCTGGTCTACACCAGTACCAGGTAGCCAGTATAGTCAGTCCCAGGGTCATGCCAGGGTTAGAGGTTATATCTACCTGGTCAGTACACCAGTACCAGGTAGCCAGTATAGTCAGTCCCAGGGTCATGCCAGGGTAAGAGGTTATATCTACCTGGTCAGTACACCAGTACCAGGTAGCCAGTATAGTCAGTCCCAGGGTCATGCCAGGGTTACAGATTATATCTACCTGGTCAGTACACCAGTACCAGGTAGCCAGTATAGTCAGTCCCAGGGTCATGCCAGGGTTAGAGGTTATATCTACCTGGTCAGTACACCAGTACCAGGTAGCCAGTATAGTCAGTCCCAGGGTCATGCCAGGGTTAGAGGTTATATCTACCTGGTCAGTACACCAGTACCAGGTAGCCAGTATAGTCAGTCCCAGGGTCATGCCAGGGTTAGAGGTTATATATACCTGGTCAGTACACCAGTACCAGGTAGCCAGTATAGTCAGTCCCAGGGTCGTGCCAGGGTTAGAGGTCAGGGGTTAGAGGTTATATCTACGTGGTCAGTACACCAGTACCAGGTAGCCAGTATAGTCAGTCCCAGGGTCATGCCAGGGTTAGAGGTTATATCTACCTGGTCTACACCAGTACCAGGTAGCCAGTATAGTCAGTCCCAGGGTCATGCCAGGGTTAGAGGTTATATATACCTGGTCAGTACACCAGTACCAGGTAGCCAGTATAGTCAGTCCCAGGGTCATGCCAGGGTTAGAGGTTATATCTACCTGGTCTACACCAGTACCAGGTAGCCAGTATAGTCAGTCCCAGGGTCATGCCAGGGTTAGAGGTTATATCTACCTGGTCAGAACACCAGTACCAGGTAGCCAGTATAGTCAGTCCCAGGGTCATGCCAGGGTTAGAGGTCAGGGGTTAGAGGTTATATCTACCTGGTCAGTACACCAGTACCAGGTAGCCAGTATAGTCAGTCCCAGGGTCATGCCAGGGTTAGAGGTTATATCTACCTGGTCAGTACACCAGTACCAGGTAGCCAGTATAGTCAGTCCCAGGGTCATGCCAGGGTTAGAGGTTATATCTACCTGGTCTACACCAGTACCAGGTAGCCAGTATAGTCAGTCCCAGGGTCATGCCAGGGTTAGAGGTTATATCTACCTGGTCTACACCAGTACCAGGTAGCCAGTATAGTCAGTCCCAGGGTCATGCCAGGGTTAGAGGTTATATCTACCTGGTCAGTACACCAGTACCAGGTAGCCAGTATAGTCAGTCCCAGGGTCATGCCAGGGTTAGAGGTTATATCTACCTGGTCAGTACACCAGTACCAGGTAGCCAGTATAGTCAGTCCCAGGGTCATGCCAGGGTTAGAGGTCAGGGGTTAGAGGTTATATCTACCTGGTCAGTACACCAGTACCAGATAGCCTGTATAGTCAGTCCCAGGGTCATGCCAGGGTTAGAGGTTATATCTACCTGGTCTACACCAGTACCAGGTAGCCAGTATAGTCAGTCCCAGGGTCATGCCAGGGTTAGAGGTCAGGGGTTAGAGGTTATATCTACCTGGTCAGTACACCAGTACCAGGTAGCCAGTATAGTCAGTCCCAGGGTCATGCCAGGGTTAGAGGTTATATCTACCTGGTCTACACCAGTACCAGGTAGCCAGTATAGTCAGTCCCAGGGTCATGCCAGGGTTAGAGGTTATATCTACCTGGTCAGTACACCAGTACCAGGTAGCCAGTATAGTCAGTCCCAGGGTCATGCCAGGGTTAGAGGTTATATCTACCTGGTCAGTACACCAGTACCAGGTAGCCAGTATAGTCAGTCCCAGGGTCATGCCAGGGTTAGAGGTCAGGGGTTAGAGGTTATATCTACCTGGTCAGTACACCAGTACCAGGTAGCCAGTATAGTCAGTCCCAGGGTCATGCCAGGGTTAGAGGTTATATCTACCTGGTCAGTACACCAGTACGAGGTAGCCAGTATAGTCAGTCAAAGGGTCATGCCAGGGTTAGAGGTCAGGGGTTAGAGGTTATATCTACCTGGTCTACACCAGTACCAGGTAGCCAGTATAGTCAGTCCCAGGGTCATGCCAGGGTTAGAGGTCAGGGGTTAGAGGTTATATATACCTGGTCAGTACACCAGTACCAGGTAGCCAGTATAGTCAGTACCAGGGTCATGCCAGGGTTAGAGGTCAGGGGTTAGAGGTTATATCTACCTGGTCTACACCAGTAGCAGGTAGCCAGTATAGTCAGTACCAGGGTCATTGCAGGGTTAGAGGTCAGGGGTTAGAGGTTATATCTACCTGGTCAGTACACCAGTACCAGGTAGCCAGTATAGTCAGTCCCAGGGTCATCCCAGGGTTAGAGGTTATATCTACCTGGTCAGTACACCAGTACCAGGTAGCCAGTATAGTCAGTCCCAGGGACATGCCAGGGTGAAAGGGTATATCTACCTGGTCAGTACACCAGTACCAGGTAGCCAGTATAGTCAGTCCCAGGGTCATGCCAGGGTTAGAGGTCAGGGGTTAGAGGTTATATATACCTGGTCAGTACACCAGTACCAGGTAGCCAGTATAGTCAGTCCCAGGGTCATGCCAGGGTTAGAGGTTATATCTACCTGGTCTACACCAGTACCAGGTAACCAGTATAGTCAGTCCCAGGGTCATGCCAGGGTTAGAGGTTATATCTACCTGGTCAGTACACCAGTACCAGGTAGCCAGTATAGTCAGTCCCAGGGTCGTGCCAGGGTTAGAGGTCAGGGGTTAGAGGTTATATCTACGTGGTCAGTACACCAGTACCAGGTAGCCAGTATAGTCAGTCCCAGGGTCATGTCAGGGTTAGAGGTTATATCTACGTGGTCAGTACACCAGTACCAGGTAGCCAGTATAGTCAGTCCCAGGGTCATGCCAGGGTTAGAGGTTATATCTACCTGGTCAGTACACCAGTACCAGGTAGCCAGTATAGTCAGTCCCAGGGTCATGCCAGGGTTAGAGGTTATATCTACCTGGTCAGTACACCAGTACCAGCTAGCCAGTATAGTCAGTCCCAGGGTCATGCCAGGGTTAGAGGTCAGGGGTTAGAGGTTATATCTACCTGGTCAGTACACCAGTACCAGGTAGCCAGTTTAGTCAGTCCCAGGGTCATGCCAGGGTTAGAGGTCAGGGGTTAGAGGTTATATCTACCTGGTCAGTACACCAGTACCAGGTAGCCAGTATTGTCAGTCCCAGGGTCATGCCAGGGATAGAGGTTAGGGGTCAGAGGTTATATCTACCTGGTCAGTACACCAGTACCAGGTAGCCAGTATAGTCAGTCCCAGGGTCATGCCAGGGTTAGAGGTTATATCTACCTGGTCAGTACACCAGTACCAGGAAGCCAGTATAGTCAGTCCCAGGGTCATGCCAGGGTTAGAGGTTATATATACCTGGTCAGTACACCAGTACCAGGTAGCCAGTATAGTCAGTCCCAGGGTCATGCCAGGGGTTAGAGGTCAGGGGTTAGAGGTTATATCTACCTGGTCAGTACACCAGTACCAGGTAGCCAGTATAGTCAGTCCCAGGGTCATGCCAGGGTTAGAGGTTATATCTACCTGGTCAGTACACCAGTACCAGGTAGCCAGTATAGTCAGTCCCAGGGTCATGCCAGGGTTAGAGGTTATATCTACCTGGTCAGTACACCAGTACCACGTAGCCAGTATAGTCAGTCCCAGGGTCATGCCAGGGTTAGAGGTTATATCTACCTGGTCAGTACACCAGTACCAGGTAGCCAGTATAGTCAGTCCCAGGGTCATGCCAGGGTTAGAGGTTATATCTACCTGGTCAGTACACCAGAACCAGGTAGCCAGTATAGTCAGTCCCAGGGTCATGCCAGGGTTAGAGGTTATATCTACCTGGTCTACACCAGTACCAGGTAGCCAGTATAGTCAGTCCCAGGGTCATGCCAGGGTTAGAGGTCAGGGGTTAGAGGTTATATCTACCTGGTCTACACCAGTACCAGGTAGCCAGTATAGTCAGTCCCAGGGTCATGCCAGGGTTAGAGGTCAGGGGTTAGAGGTTATATATACCTGGTCAGTACACCAGTACCAGGTAGCCAGTATAGTCAGTCCCAGGGTCATGCCAGGGTTAGAGGTTATATCTACCTGGTCTACACCAGTACCAGGTAACCAGTATAGTCAGTCCCAGATCATGCCAGGGTTAGAGGTTATATCTACCTGGTCAGTACACCAGTACCAGGTAGCCAGTATAGTCAGTCCCAGGGTCATGCCAGGGTTAGAGGTTATATATACCTGGTCAGTACACCAGTACCAGGTAGCCAGTATAGTCAGTCCCAGGGTCGTGCCAGGGTTAGAGGTCAGGGGTTAGAGGTTATATCTACGTGGTCAGTACACCAGTACCAGGTAGCCAGTATAGTCAGTCCCAGGGTCATGTCAGGGTTAGAGGTTATATCTACGTGGTCAGTACACCAGTACCAGGTAGCCAGTATAGTCAGTCCCAGGGTCATGCCAGGGTTAGAGGTTATATCTACCTGGTCAGTACACCAGTACCAGCTAGCCAGTATAGTCAGTCCCAGGGTCATGCCAGGGTTAGAGGTCAGGGGTTAGAGGTTATATCTACCTGGTCAGTACACCAGTACCAGGTAGCCAGTTTAGTCAGTCCCAGGGTCATGCCAGGGTTAGAGGTCAGGGGTTAGAGGTTATATCTACCTGGTCAGTACACCAGTACCAGGTAGCCAGTATTGTCAGTCCCAGGGTCATGCCAGGGATAGAGGTTAGGGGTCAGAGGTTATATCTACCTGGTCAGTACACCAGTACCAGGTAGCCAGTATAGTCAGTCCCAGGGTCATGCCAGGGTTAGAGGTTATATCTACCTGGTCAGTACACCAGTACCAGGAAGCCAGTATAGTCAGTCCCAGGGTCATGCCAGGGTTAGAGGTTATATATACCTGGTCAGTACACCAGTACCAGGTAGCCAGTATAGTCAGTCCCAGGGTCATGCCAGGGGTTAGAGGTCAGGGGTTAGAGGTTATATCTACCTGGTCAGTACACCAGTACCAGGTAGCCAGTATAGTCAGTCCCAGGGTCATGCCAGGGTTAGAGGTTATATCTACCTGGTCAGTACACCAGTACCAGGTAGCCAGTATAGTCAGTCCCAGGGTCATGCCAGGGTTAGAGGTTATATCTACCTGGTCAGTACACCAGTACCACGTAGCCAGTATAGTCAGTCCCAGGGTCATGCCAGGGTTAGAGGTTATATCTACCTGGTCAGTACACCAGTACCAGGTAGCCAGTATAGTCAGTCCCAGGGTCATGCCAGGGTTAGAGGTTATATCTACCTGGTCAGTACACCAGTACCAGGTAGCCAGTATAGTCAGTCCCAGGGTCATGCCAGGGTTAGAGGTTATATCTACCTGGTCTACACCAGTACCAGGTAGCCAGTATAGTCAGTCCCAGGGTCATGCCAGGGTTAGAGGTCAGGGGTTAGAGGTTATATCTACCTGGTCTACACCAGTACCAGGTAGCCAGTATAGTCAGTCCCAGGGTCATGCCAGGGGTTAGAGGTCAGGGGTTAGAGGTTATATCTACCTGGTCAGTACACCAGTACCAGGTAGACAGTATAGTCAGTCCCAGGGTCATGCCAGGGTTACAGGTTATATCTACCTGGTCAGTACACCAGTACCAGGTAGCCAGTATAGTCAGTCCCAGGGTCATGCCAGGGTTAGAGGTCAGGGGTTAGAGGTTATATCTACCTGGTCTACACCAGTACCAGGTAGCCAGTGTTGTCAGTCCCAGGGTCATGCCAGGGTTAGAGGTCAGGGGTTAGAGGTTATATCTACCTGGTCAGTACACCAGTACCAGCTAGCCAGTATAGTCAGTCCCAGGGTCATGCCAGGGGTTAGAGGTCAGGGGTTAGAGGTTATATCTACCTGGTCAGTACACCAGTACCAGGTAGCCAGTATAGTCAGTCCCAGGGTCATGCCAGGGTTAGAGGTTATATCTACCTGGTCAGTACACCATTACCAGGTAGCCAGTATAGTCAGTCCCAGGGTCATGCCAGGGGTTAGAGGTCAGGGTTAGAGGTTATATCTACCTGGTCAGTACACCAGTACCAGGTAGCCAGTATAGTCAGTCCCAGGGTCATGCCAGGGGTTAGAGGTCAGGGTTAGTGGTTATATCTACCTGGTCAGTACACCAGTACCAGGTAGCCAGTATAGTCAGTCCCAGGGTCATGCCAGGGTTAGAGGTTATATCTACCTGGTCAGTACACCAGTACCAGGTAGCCAGTATAGTCAGTCCCAGGGTCATGCCAGGGGTTAGAGGTCAGGGTTAGAGGTTATATCTGCCTGGTCAGTACACCAGTACCACGTAGCCAGTATAGTCAGTCCCAGGGTCATGCCAGGGTTAGAGGTTATATCTACCTGGTCAGTACACCAGTACCAGGTAGCCAGTATAGTCAGTCCCAGGGTCATGCCAGGGTTAGAGGTTATATCTACCTGGTCAGTACACCAGTACCAGGTAGCCAGTATAGTCAGTCCCAGGGTCATGCCAGGGTTAGAGGTTATATCTACCTGGTCTACACCAGTACCAGGTAGCCAGTATAGTCAGTCCCAGGGTCATGCCAGGGTTAGAGGTCAGGGGTTAGAGGTTATATCTACCTGGTCTACACCAGTACCAGGTAGCCAGTATAGTCAGTCCCAGGGTCATGCCAGGGGTTAGAGGTCAGGGGTTAGAGGTTATATCTACCTGGTCAGTACACCAGTACCAGGTAGACAGTATAGTCAGTCCCAGGGTCATGCCAGGGTTACAGGTTATATCTACCTGGTCAGTACACCAGTACCAGGTAGCCAGTATAGTCAGTCCCAGGGTCATGCCAGGGTTAGAGGTCAGGGGTTAGAGGTTATATCTACCTGGTCTACACCAGTACCAGGTAGCCAGTGTTGTCAGTCCCAGGGTCATGCCAGGGTTAGAGGTCAGGGGTTAGAGGTTATATCTACCTGGTCAGTACACCAGTACCAGCTAGCCAGTATAGTCAGTCCCAGGGTCATGCCAGGGGTTAGAGGTCAGGGGTTAGAGGTTATATCTACCTGGTCAGTACACCAGTACCAGGTAGCCAGTATAGTCAGTCCCAGGGTCATGCCAGGGTTAGAGGTTATATCTACCTGGTCAGTACACCAGTACCAGGTAGCCAGTATAGTCAGTCCCAGGGTCATGCCAGGGTTAGAGGTTATATCTACATGGTCAGTACACCAGTACCAGGTAGCCAGTATAGTCAGTCCCAGGGTCATCCCAGGGTTAGAGGTTATATCTACCTGGTCAGTACACCAGTACCAGGTAGCCAGTATAGTCAGTCCCAGGGTCATGCCAGGGTTAGAGGTTATATCTACCTGGTCAGTACACCATTACCAGGTAGCCAGTATAGTCAGTCCCAGGGTCATGCCAGGGGTTAGAGGTCAGGGTTAGAGGTTATATCTACCTGGTCAGTACACCAGTACCAGGTAGCCAGTATAGTCAGTCCCAGGGTCATGCCAGGGGTTAGAGGTCAGGGTTAGAGGTTATATCTACCTGGTCAGTACACCAGTACCAGGTAGCCAGTATAGTCAGTCCCAGGGTCATGCCAGGGTTAGAGGTTATATCTACCTGGTCAGTACACCAGTACCAGGTAGCCAGTATAGTCAGTCCCAGGGTCATGCCAGGGGTTAGAGGTCAGGGTTAGAGGTTATATCTGCCTGGTCAGTACACCAGTACCAGGTAGCCAGTATAGTCAGTCCCAGGGTCATGCCAGGGTTAGAGGTTATATATACCTGGTCAGTACACCAGTACCAGGTAGCCAGTATAGTCAGTCCCAGGGTCATGCCAGGGTTAGAGGTTATATCTACCTGTTCAGTACACCAGTACCAGGTAACCAGTATAGTCAGTCCCAGGGTCATGCCAGGGTTAGAGGTTATATCTACCTGGTCAGTACACCAGTACCAGGTAGCCAGTATAGTCAGTCCCAGGGTCATGCCAGGGTTAGAGGTTGTATCTACCTGGTCAGTACACCAGTACCAGGTAGCCAGTATAGTCAGTCCCAGGGTCGTGCCAGGGTTAGAGGTTATATCTACCTGTTCAGTACACCAGTACCAGGTAACCAGTATAGTCAGTCCCAGGGTCATGCCAGGGTTAGAGGTTATATCTACCTGGTCAGTACACCAGTACCAGGTAGCCAGTATAGTCAGTCCCAGGGTCATGCCAGGGTTAGAGGTTATATCTACCTGGTCTACACCAGTACCAGGTAGCCAGTATAGTCAGTCCCAGGGTCATGCCAGGGTTAGAGGTTATATCTACCTGGTCAGTACACCAGTACCAGGTAGCCAGTATAGTCAGTCCCAGGGTCATGCCAGGGTTAGAGGTTATATCTACCTGGTCAGTACACCAGTACCAGGTAGCCAGTATAGTCAGTCCCAGGGTCATGCCAGGGTTAGAGGTTATATCTACCTGGTCAGTACACCAGTACCAGGTAGCCAGTATAGTCAGTCCCAGGGTCATGCCAGGGTTAGAGGTTATATCTACCTGGTCAGTACACCAGTACCAGGTAGCCAGTATAGTCAGTCCCAGGGTCATGCCAGGGTTAGAGGTTATATCTACCTGGTCAGTACACCAGTACCAGGTAGCCAGTATAGTCAGTCCCAGGGTCATGCCAGGGTTAGAGGTTATATCTACCTGGTCAGTACACCAGTACCAGGTAGCCAGTATAGTCAGTCCCAGGGTCATGCCAGGGTTACAGGTTATATCTACCTGGTCAGTACACCAGTACCAGGTAGCCAGTATAGTCAGTCCCAGGGTCATGCCAGGGTTAGAGGTTATATCTACCTGGTCAGTACACCAGTACCAGGTAGCCAGTATAGTCAGTCCCAGGGTCATGCCAGGGGTTAGAGGTCAGGGGTTAGAGGTTATATATACCTGGTCAGTACACCAGTACCAGGTAGCCAGTATAGTCAGTCCCAAGGTCATGCCAGGGTTAGAGGTTATATCTACCTGGTCAGTACACCAGTACCAGGTAGCCAGTATAGTCAGTCCCAGGGTCATGCCAGGGTTAGAGGTCAGGGGTTAGAGGTTATATCTACCTGGTCAGTACACCAGTACCAGGTAGCCAGTATAGTCAGTCCCAGGGTCATGCCAGGGTTAGAGGTTATATCTACCTGGTCTACACCAGTACCAGGTAGCCAGTATAGTCAGTCCAAGGGTCATGCCAGGGTTAGAGGTTATATCTACCTAGTCTACACCAGTACCAGGTAGCCAGTATAGTCAGTCCCAGGGTCATGCCAGGGTTAGAGGTTATATCTACCTGGTCAGTACACCAGTACCAGGTAGCCAGTATAGTCAGTCCCAGGGTCATGCCAGGGTTAGAGGTTATATCTACCTGGTCAGTACACCAGTACCAAGTAGCCAGTATAGTCAGTCCCAGGGTCATGCCAGGGTTAGAGGTCAGGGGTTAGAGGTTATATATACCTGGTCAGTACACCAGTACCAGGTAGCCAGTATAGTCAGTCCCAGGGTCATGCCAGGGTTACAGGTTATATCTACCTGGTCAGTACACCAGTACCAGGTAGCCAGTATAGTCAGTCCCAGGGTCATGCCAGGGTTAGAGGTTATATCTACCTGGTCAGTACACCAGTACCAGGTAGCCAGTATAGTCAATCCCAGGGTCATGCCAGGGTTAGAGGTTATATCTACCTGGTCAGTACACCAGTACCAGGTAGCTAGTTTAGTCAGTCCCAGGGTCATGCCAGGGTTAGAGGTTATATCTACCTGGTCAGTACACCAGTACCAGGTAGCCAGTATAGTCAGTCCCAGGGTCATGCCAGGGTTAGAGGTTATATCTACCTGGTCAGTACACCAGTACCAGGTAGCCAGTATAGTCAGTCCCAGGGTCATGCCAGGGGTTAGAGGTTATATCTACCTGGTCAGTACACCAGTACCAGGTAGCCAGTATAGTCAGTCCCAGGGTCATGCCAGGGGTTAGAGGTCAGGGTTAGAGGTTATATCTACCTGGTCAGTACACCAGTACCAGGTAGCCAGTATAGTCAGTCCCAGGGTCATGCCAGGGTTAGAGGTTATATCTACCTGGTCAGTACACCAGTACCAGGTAGCCAGTATAGTCAGTCCCAGGGTCATGCCAGGGTTAGAGGTTATATCTACCTGGTCAGTACACCAGTACCAGGTAGCCAGTATAGTCAGTCCCAGGGTCATGCCAGGGTTACAGGTTATATCTACCTGGTCAGTACACCAGTACCAGGTAGCCAGTATAGTCAGTCCCAGGGTCATGCCAGGGTTAGAGGTTATATCTACCTGGTCAGTACACCAGTACCAGGTAGCCAGTATAGTCAGTCCCAGGGTCATGCCAGGGTTAGAGGTTATATCTACCTGGTCAGTACACCAGTACCAGGTAGCCAGTATAGTCAGTCCCAGGGTCATGCCAGGGTTAGAGGTTATATATACCTGGTCAGTACACCAGTACCAGGTAGCCAGTATAGTCAGTCCCAGGGTCGTGCCAGGGTTAGAGGTCAGGGGTTAGAGGTTATATCTACGTGGTCAGTACACCAGTACCAGGTAGCCAGTATAGTCAGTCCCAGGGTCATGCCAGGGTTAGAGGTTATATCTACCTGGTCTACACCAGTACCAGGTAGCCAGTATAGTCAGTCCCAGGGTCATGCCAGGGTTAGAGGTTATATATACCTGGTCAGTACACCAGTACCAGGTAGCCAGTATAGTCAGTCCCAGGGTCATGCCAGGGTTAGAGGTTATATCTACCTGGTCTACACCAGTACCAGGTAGCCAGTATAGTCAGTCCCAGGGTCATGCCAGGGTTAGAGGTTATATCTACCTGGTCAGAACACCAGTACCAGGTAGCCAGTATAGTCAGTCCCAGGGTCATGCCAGGGTTAGAGGTCAGGGGTTAGAGGTTATATCTACCTGGTCAGTACACCAGTACCAGGTAGCCAGTATAGTCAGTCCCAGGGTCATGCCAGGGTTAGAGGTTATATATACCTGGTCAGTACACCAGTACCAGGTAGCCAGTATAGTCAGTCCCAGGGTCATGCCAGGGTTAGAGGTTATATCTACCTGGTCTACACCAGTACCAGGTAGCCAGTATAGTCAGTCCCAGGGTCATGCCAGGGTTAGAGGTTATATCTACCTGGTCTACACCAGTACCAGGTAGCCAGTATAGTCAGTCCCAGGGTCATGCCAGGGTTAGAGGTTATATCTACCTGGTCAGTACACCAGTACCAGGTAGCCAGTATAGTCAGTCCCAGGGTCATGCCAGGGTTAGAGGTTATATCTACCTGGTCATTACACCAGTACCAGGTAGCCAGTATAGTCAGTCCCAGGGTCATGCCAGGGTTAGAGGTTATATCTACCTGGTCAGTACACCAGTACCAGGTAGCCAGTATAGTCAGTCCCAGGGTCATGCCAGGGTTAGAGGTTATATCTACCTGGTCTACACCAGTACCAGGTAGCCAGTATAGTCAGTCCCAGGGTCATGCCAGGGTTAGAGGTTATATCTACCTGGTCAGTACACCAGTACCAGGTAGCCAGTATAGTCAGTCCCAGTATCATGCCAGGGTTAGAGGTTATATCTACCTGGTCAGTACACCAGTACCAGGTAGCCAGTATAGTCAGTCCCAGGGTCATGCCAGGGTTACAGGTTATATCTACCTGGTCAGTACACCAGTACCAGGTAGCCAGTATAGTCAGTCCCAGGGTCATGCCAGGGTTAGAGGTTATATCTACCTGGTCAGTACACCAGTACCAGATAGCCAGTATAGTCAGTCCCAGGGTCATGCCAGGGTTAGAGGTTATATCTACCTGGTCAGTACACCGGTACCAGGTAGCCAGTATAGTCAGTCCCAGGGTCATGCCAGGGTTAGAGGTTATATATACCTGGTCAGTACACCAGTACCAGGTAGCCAGTATAGTCAGTCCCAGGGTCGTGCCAGGGTTAGAGGTCAGGGGTTAGAGGTTATATCTACGTGGTCAGTACACCAGTACCAGGTAGCCAGTATAGTCAGTCCCAGGGTCATGCCAGGGTTAGAGGTTATATCTACCTGGTCTACACCAGTACCAGGTAGCCAGTATAGTCAGTCCCAGGGTCATGCCAGGGTTAGAGGTTATATATACCTGGTCAGTACACCAGTACCAGGTAGCCAGTATAGTCAGTCCCAGGGTCATGCCAGGGTTAGAGGTTATATCTACCTGGTCTACACCAGTACCAGGTAGCCAGTATAGTCAGTCCCAGGGTCATGCCAGGGTTAGAGGTTATATCTACCTGGTCAGAACACCAGTACCAGGTAGCCAGTATAGTCAGTCCCAGGGTCATGCCAGGGTTAGAGGTCAGGGGTTAGAGGTTATATCTACCTGGTCAGTACACCAGTACCAGGTAGCCAGTATAGTCAGTCCCAGGGTCATGCCAGGGTTAGAGGTTATATCTACCTGGTCAGTACACCAGTACCAGGTAGCCAGTATAGTCAGTCCCAGGGTCATGCCAGGGTTAGAGGTTATATATACCTGGTCAGTACACCAGTACCAGGTAGCCAGTATAGTCAGTCCCAGGGTCATGCCAGGGTTAGAGGTTATATCTACCTGGTCTACACCAGTACCAGGTAGCCAGTATAGTCAGTCCCAGGGTCATGCCAGGGTTAGAGGTTATATCTACCTGGTCAGTACACCAGTACCAGGTAGCCAGTATAGTCAGTCCCAGGGTCATGCCAGGGTTAGAGGTCAGGGGTTAGAGGTTATATCTACCTGGTCAGTACACCAGTACCAGGTAGCCAGTATAGTCAGTCCCAGGGTCATGCCAGGGTTAGAGGTTATATCTACCTGGTCAGTACACCAGTACCAGGTAGCCAGTATAGTCAGTCCCAGGGTCATGCCAGGGTTAGAGGTTATATCTACCTGGTCAGTACACCAGTACCAGGTAGCCAGTATAGTCAGTCCCAGGGTCATCCCAGGGTTAGAGGTTATATCTACCTGGTCAGTACACCAGTACCAGGTAGCCAGTATAGTCAGTCCCAGGGTCATGCCAGGGTTAGAGGTTATATCTACCTGGTCAGTACACCAGTACAAGGTAGCCAGTATAGTCAGTCCCAGGGTCATGCCAGGGTTAGAGGTTATATCTACCTGGTCAGTACACCAGTACCAGGTAGCCAGTATAGTCAGTCCCAGGGTCATGCCAGGGTTAGAGGTTATATCTACCTGGTCAGTACACCAGTACCAGGTAGCCAGTATAGTCAGTCCCAGGGTCATGCCAGGGTTAGAGGTCAGGGGTTAGAGGTTATATATACCTGGTCAGTACACCAGTACCAGGTAGCCAGTATAGTCAGTCCCAGGGTCATGCCAGGGTTAGAGGTTATATCTACCTGGTCAGTACACCAGTACCAGGTAGCCAGTATAGTCAGTCCCAGGGTCATGCCAGGGTTAGAGGTTATATATACCTGGTCAGTACACCAGTACCAGGTAGCCAGTATAGTCAGTCCCAGGGTCATGCCAGGGTTAGAGGTTATATCTACCTGGTCTACACCAGTACCAGGTAGCCAGTATAGTCAGTCCCAGGGTCATGCCAGGGTTAGAGGTTATATCTACCTGGTCTACACCAGTACCAGGTAGCCAGTATAGTCAGTCCCAGGGTCATGCCAGGGTTAGAGGTTATATCTACCTGGTCAGTACACCAGTACCAGGTAGCCAGTATAGTCAGTCCCAGGGTCATGCCAGGGTTAGAGGTTATATCTACCTGGTCATTACACCAGTACCAGGTAGCCAGTATAGTCAGTCCCAGGGTCATGCCAGGGTTAGAGGTTATATCTACCTGGTCAGTACACCAGTACCAGGTAGCCAGTATAGTCAGTCCCAGGGTCATGCCAGGGTTAGAGGTTATATCTACCTGGTCTACACCAGTACCAGGTAGCCAGTATAGTCAGTCCCAGGGTCATGCCAGGGTTAGAGGTTATATCTACCTGGTCAGTACACCAGTACCAGGTAGCCAGTATAGTCAGTCCCAGTATCATGCCAGGGTTAGAGGTTATATCTACCTGGTCAGTACACCAGTACCAGGTAGCCAGTATAGTCAGTCCCAGGGTCATGCCAGGGTTACAGGTTATATCTACCTGGTCAGTACACCAGTACCAGGTAGCCAGTATAGTCAGTCCCAGGGTCATGCCAGGGTTAGAGGTTATATCTACCTGGTCAGTACACCAGTACCAGATAGCCAGTATAGTCAGTCCCAGGGTCATGCCAGGGTTAGAGGTTATATCTACCTGGTCAGTACACCGGTACCAGGTAGCCAGTATAGTCAGTCCCAGGGTCATGCCAGGGTTAGAGGTTATATATACCTGGTCAGTACACCAGTACCAGGTAGCCAGTATAGTCAGTCCCAGGGTCGTGCCAGGGTTAGAGGTCAGGGGTTAGAGGTTATATCTACGTGGTCAGTACACCAGTACCAGGTAGCCAGTATAGTCAGTCCCAGGGTCATGCCAGGGTTAGAGGTTATATCTACCTGGTCTACACCAGTACCAGGTAGCCAGTATAGTCAGTCCCAGGGTCATGCCAGGGTTAGAGGTTATATATACCTGGTCAGTACACCAGTACCAGGTAGCCAGTATAGTCAGTCCCAGGGTCATGCCAGGGTTAGAGGTTATATCTACCTGGTCTACACCAGTACCAGGTAGCCAGTATAGTCAGTCCCAGGGTCATGCCAGGGTTAGAGGTTATATCTACCTGGTCAGAACACCAGTACCAGGTAGCCAGTATAGTCAGTCCCAGGGTCATGCCAGGGTTAGAGGTCAGGGGTTAGAGGTTATATCTACCTGGTCAGTACACCAGTACCAGGTAGCCAGTATAGTCAGTCCCAGGGTCATGCCAGGGTTAGAGGTTATATCTACCTGGTCAGTACACCAGTACCAGGTAGCCAGTATAGTCAGTCCCAGGGTCATGCCAGGGTTAGAGGTTATATATACCTGGTCAGTACACCAGTACCAGGTAGCCAGTATAGTCAGTCCCAGGGTCATGCCAGGGTTAGAGGTTATATCTACCTGGTCTACACCAGTACCAGGTAGCCAGTATAGTCAGTCCCAGGGTCATGCCAGGGTTAGAGGTTATATCTACCTGGTCAGTACACCAGTACCAGGTAGCCAGTATAGTCAGTCCCAGGGTCATGCCAGGGTTAGAGGTCAGGGGTTAGAGGTTATATCTACCTGGTCAGTACACCAGTACCAGGTAGCCAGTATAGTCAGTCCCAGGGTCATGCCAGGGTTAGAGGTTATATCTACCTGGTCAGTACACCAGTACCAGGTAGCCAGTATAGTCAGTCCCAGGGTCATGCCAGGGTTAGAGGTTATATCTACCTGGTCAGTACACCAGTACCAGGTAGCCAGTATAGTCAGTCCCAGGGTCATCCCAGGGTTAGAGGTTATATCTACCTGGTCAGTACACCAGTACCAGGTAGCCAGTATAGTCAGTCCCAGGGTCATGCCAGGGTTAGAGGTTATATCTACCTGGTCAGTACACCAGTACAAGGTAGCCAGTATAGTCAGTCCCAGGGTCATGCCAGGGTTAGAGGTTATATCTACCTGGTCAGTACACCAGTACCAGGTAGCCAGTATAGTCAGTCCCAGGGTCATGCCAGGGTTAGAGGTTATATCTACCTGGTCAGTACACCAGTACCAGGTAGCCAGTATAGTCAGTCCCAGGGTCATGCCAGGGTTAGAGGTCAGGGGTTAGAGGTTATATATACCTGGTCAGTACACCAGTACCAGGTAGCCAGTATAGTCAGTCCCAGGGTCATGCCAGGGTTAGAGGTTATGTCTACCTGGTCAGTACACCAGTACCAGGTAGCCAGTATAGTCAGTCCCAGGGTCATGCCAGGGTTAGAGGTTATATCTACCTGGTCAGTACACCAGTACCAGGTAGCCAGTATAGTCAGTCCCAGGGTCATGCCAGGGTTAGAGGTTATATCTACCTGGTCAGTACACCAGTCCCAGGTAGCCAGTACAGTCAGTCCCAGGGTTAGAGGTCAGGGGTTAGAGGTTATATCTACCTGGTCAGTACACCAGTACCAGGTAGCCAGTATAGTCAGTCCCAGGGTCGTGCCAGGGTTAGAGGTCAGGGGTTAGAGGTTATATCTACCTGGTCAGTACACCAGTACCAGGTAGCCAGTATAGTCAGTCCCAGGGTCATGCCAGGGTTAGAGGTTATATCTACCTGGTCAGTACACCAGTACCAGGTAGCCAGTACAGTCAGTCCCAGGGTTAGAGGTCAGGGGTTAGAGGTTATATCTACCTGGTCAGTACACCAGTACCAGGTAGCCAGTATAGTCAGTCCCAGGGTCGTGCCAGGGTTAGAGGTCAGGGGTTAAAGGTTATATCTACCTGGTCAGTACACCAGTACCAGGTAGCCAGTATAGTCAGTCCCAGGGTCATGCCAGGGTTAGAGGTTATATCTACCTGGTCTACACCAGTACCAGGTAGCCAGTATAGTCAGTCCCAGGGTCATGCCAGGGTTAGAGGTTATATCTACCTGGTCAGTACACCAGTACCAGGTAGCCAGTATAGTCAGTCCCAGAGTCATGCCAGGGTTAGAGGTTATATATACCTGGTCAGTACACCAGTACCAGGTAGCCAGTATAGTCAGTCCCAGGGTCATGCCAGGGTTAGAGGTTATATCTACCTGGTCAGTACACCAGTACCAGGTAGCCAGTATAGTCAGTCCCAGGGTCATGCCAGGGTTAGAGGTTATATATACCTGGTCAGTACACCAGTACCAGGTAGCCAGTATAGTCAGTCCCAGGGTCATGCCAGGGTTAGAGGTTATATCTACCTGGTCAGTACACCAGTACCAGGTAGCCAGTATAGTCAGTCCCAGGGTCATGCCAGGGTTAGAGGTTATATCTACCTGGTCAGTACACCAGTACCAGGTAACCAGTATAGTCAGTCCCAGGGTCATGCCAGGGTTAGAGGTTATATCTACCTGGTCAGTACACCAGTACCAGGTAGCCAGTATAGTCAGTCCCAGGGTCATGCCAGGGTTAGAGGTTATATCTACCTGGTCAGTACACCAGTACCAGGTAGCCAGTATAGTCAGTCCCAGGGTCATGCCAGGGTTAGAGGTTATATCTACCTGGTCAGTACACCAGTACCAGGTAGCCAGTACAGTCAGTCCCAGGGTCATGCCAGGGTTAGAGGTTATATGTACCTGGTCAGTACACCAGTACCAGGTAGCCAGTATAGTCAGTCCCAGGGTCATGCCAGGCCAGGGCAGGTCTCCAGTAACTGGGTGTCTAAACAGGTGCATGGCGTCCTCTCTGGGCAGGTGACAGCTACTGTTGGGGATGATCTGAAAGAGGAATGAGAATTACACTGTTAACATTACTACTGTTATAATAGTGATAACAACATTAATAACTATGATAGTAATAACATTAATAACTATAATAACAACATTAATAACTATAATAACAACATTAATAACTATAATAACAACATTAATAACTATAATAACAACATTAATAACTATAATAATAACATTAACAACTGTAATAACAACATTAATAACTATAATAACAACATTAATAACTATAATAACAACATTAATAACTATAATAATAACATTAATAACTATAATAATAACATGAATAACTATAATAACAACATTAATAACTATGATAACAACATTAATAACTATGATAATAATAACAATAATAACAATAATAACAACATTAATAACTATGATAATAATAACATTAATAACTATGATAATAACATTAATAACTATGATAATAATAACAACATTAATAACTATGATAATAATAACATTAATAACTATGATAATAATAACATTAATAACTATGATAATAACAACATTAATAACTATAATAACAACATTAATAACTATAATAACAACATTAATAACTATGATAATAACAACATTAATAACTATGATAATAACAACATTAATAACTATGATAATAACAACATTAATAACTATAATAACAACATTAATAACTATAATAACAACATTAATAACTATGATAACAACATTAATAACTATAATAACAACATTAATAACTATAATAATAGCATTAATAACTATAATAACAACATTAATAACTATAATAACAACATTAATAACTATGATAATAATAACATTAATAACTATGATAATAACAACATTAATAACTATGATAATAATAACATTAATAACAATAATAACAACATTAATAACTATGATAATAATAACATTAATAACTATGAGAATAATAACATTAATAACTATAATAACATTAATAACTATGATAGTAATAACATTAATAACTATAATAACAACATTAATAACTATAATAACAACATTAATAACTATAATAACAACATTAATAACTATAATAACAGCATTAATAACTATAATAACAACATTAATAACTATAATAATAACATTAATAACTATAATAACAACATTAATAACTATAATAACAACATTTATAACTATAATAACAACATTAATAACTATAATAATAACATTAATAACTATAATAACAACATTAATAACTATAATAACAACATTAATAACTATGATAATAATACCATTAATAACTATAATAACAACATTAATAACTATGATAGTAATAACATTAATAACTATGATAATAACTACATTAATAACTATGATAATAATAACATTAATAACTATAATAATAACATTAATAACTATGATAGTAATAACATTAATAACTATGATAATAATAACATTAATAACTATGATAATAATAACATTAATAACTATGATAGTAATAACATTAATAACTATGATAATAACTACATTAATAACTATGATAATAATAACATCAATAACTATGATAGTAATAACATTAATAACTATGATAATAATAACATTAATAACTATAATAACATTAATAACTATGATAATAACATTAATAACTATGATAATAACTACATTAATAACTATGATAATAACAACATTAATAACTATGATAGTAATAACATTAATAACTATGATAATAATAACATTAATAACTATGATAGTAATAACATTAATAACTATGATAGTAATAACATTAATAACTATGATAATAACAACATTAATAACTATGATAATAATTACATTAATAACTATGATAGTAATAACATTAATAATAACATTAATAACATTAATAACTATAATAATAACATTAATAACTATGATGATAATAACATTAATAACTATGATAATAGTAACATTAATAACTATGATAATAATAACATTAATAACTATGATAATAATAACATCAATAACTATGATAATAATAACATTAATAACTATGATAATAATTACATTAATAACTATAATAACATTAATAACTATGATAATAACATCAATAACTATGATAGTAATTCCATTAATAACTATGATAATAATAACATTAATAACTATGATAGTAATAACATTAATAACTATGATAATAATAACATTAATAACTATGATAGTAATAACATTAATAACTATGATAATAATAACATTAATAACTATGATAATAATAACATTAATAAATATGATAATAATAACATCAATAACTATGATAATACTAACATTAATAACTATGATTATAATTACATTAATAACTATAATAACATTAATAACTATGATAATAACAATAATAACTATGATAGTAATTCCATTAATAACTATGATAATAATAACATTAATAACTATGATAATAATAACATTAATAACTATGATAATAACTACATTAATAACTATGATAATAACAACATTAATAACTATGATAATAACTACATTAATAACTATGATAATAACATTAATAACTATGATAGTAATAACATTAATAACTATGATAATAATAGCATTAATAACTACACTAATAATAACATTAATAACTATGATAATAACATTAATAACTATGATAATAATAACATTAATAACTATGATAGTAATAACATTAATAACTATGATAATAATAACATTAATAACTATGATAGTAATAACATTAATAACTATGATAATAATAACATTAATAACTACACTAATAATAACATTAATAACTATGTCAATAATAACATTAATAACTATGATAATAATAACATTAATAACTATGATAGTAATAACATTAATAACTATGATAGTAATAACATTAATAACTATGATAGTAATAACATTAATAACTATGTCAATAATAACATTAATAACTATGATAATAATAACATTAATAACTATGATAGTAATAACATTAATAACTATGATAGTAATAACATTAATAACTATGATAGTAATAACATTAATAACTATGATAGTAATAACATTAATAACTATGATAATAACTACATTAATAACTATGATAATAATAACATTAATAACTATGATAGTAATAACATTAATAACTATAATAATAACAGTAATAACTATGATAATAATAACATTAATAACTATGATAGTAATAACATTAATAACTATGATAGTAATAACATCAATAACTATGATAGTAATAACATTAATAACTATGATAATAACTACATTAATAACTATAATAATAATAACATTAATAACTATGATAGTAATAACATTAATAACTATGATAGTAATAACATTAATAACTATGATAGTAACAGCATCAATAACAATGATAGTAATAACATTAATAACTATGATAATAACAACATTAATAACTATGATAATAATTACATTAATAACTATGATAGTAATAACATTAATAACTATGATAATAATAACATTAATAACTATGATAATAGTAACATTAATAACTATGATAATAATAACATTAATAACTATGATAATAATAACATCAATAACTATGATAATAATAACATTAATAACTATGATAATAATTACATTAATAACTATAATAACATTAATAACTATGATAATAACATTAATAACTATGATAGTAATTCCATTAATAACTATGATAATAATAACATTAATAACTATGATAATAATAACATTAATAACTATGATAGTAATAACATTAATAACTATGATAATAATAACATTAATAACTATGATAATAACATTAATAACTACACTAATAACTATAATATTAATAACATTAATAACTATGATAATAATAACATTAATAACTACACTATTAATAACATTAATAACTATGATAATAACTACATTAATAACTATGATAATAACTATGATAGTGATAACATTAATAACTACACTAATAACTATGATAGTAATAACATTAATAACTATGATAGTAATAACATTAATAACTACATTAATAACTATGATAATAATAACATTAATAAATACATTAATAACTACATTAATAACTATGATAATAATAACATTAATAACTACATTAATAACTTTGATAGTAATAACATTAATAACTATGATAATAATAACATTAATAACTATAATAGTAACATTAATAACTATGATAATAATAACATTAATAACTATGATAGTAATAACATTAATAACTATGATAATAATAACATTAATAACTACATTAATAACTACATTAATAACTATGATAATAATAACATTAATAACCATGATAATAATAACATTAATAACTATGATAATAATAACATTAATAACTATGATAATAATAACATTAATAACTATGATAATAACAACATTAATAACTATGATAATAACAACATTAATAACTATGATAATAATAACATTAATAACTATGATAATAACAACATTAATAACTATGATAATAACAACATTAATAACTATGATAATAATAACATTAATAACTATGATAATAATAACATTAATAACTATGATAATAACAACATTAATAACTATGATAGTAATAACATTAATAACTATGATAATAATAACATTAATAACTATGATAATAATAACATTAATAACTATGATAGTAATAACATTAATAACTACATTAATAACATTAATAACTATGATAACAACATTAATAACTATGATAGTAATAACATTAATAACTATGATAGTAATAACATTAATAACTATGATAGTAATAACATTAATAACTACGATAATAATAACATTAATAACTATGATAATAACATGAATAACTATGATAATAATAACATTAATAACTATGATAATAACATGAATAACTATGATAATAATAACATTAATAACTATGATAGTAATAACATTAATAACTATGATAATAATAACATTAATAACTATGATAGTAATAACATTAATAACTATGATAATAACATTAATAACTATGATAATAACATTAATAACTATGATAATAACATCAATAACTATGATAATAACTACATTAATAACTATGATAATAACATTAATAACTATGATAGTAATAACATTAATAACTATAATAACAACATTAATAACTATAATAACAACATTAATAACTATAATAACAACATAAATAACTATAATAACAACATTAATAACTATAATAACAACATTGATAACTATAATAATAACATTAATAACTATAATAACAAAATTAATAACTATAATAACAACATTTATAACTATAATAACAACATTAATAACTATAATAATAACATTAATAACTATAATAACAACATTAATAACTATAATAACAACATTAATAACTATGATAATAATAACATTAATAAATATGATAATAATAACATTAATAACTATAATAACAACATTAATAACTATGATAATAATAACATTAATAAGTATAATAAAAACATTAATAACTATGATAGTGATAACATTAATAACTATGATAATAACTACATTAATAACTATGATAATAATAACATTAATAACTATAATAATAACATTAATAACTATGATAGTAATAACATTAATAACTATGATAATAATAACATTAATAACTATGATAATAATAACATTAATAACTATGATAGTAATAACATTAATAACTATGATAATAACTACATTAATAACTATGATAATAATAACATCAATAACTATGATAATAATAACATCAATAACTATGATAGTAATAACATTAATAACTATGATAATAATAACATTAATAACTATAATAACATTAATAACTATGATAATAACATTAATAACTATGATAATAACTACATTAATAACTATGATAATAAGAACATTAATAACTATGATAGTAATAACATTAATAACTATGATAATAATAACATTAATAACTATGATAGTAATAACATTAATAACTATGATAGTAATAACATTAATAACTATGATAATAACAACATTAATAACTATGATAATAATTACATTAATAACTATGATAGTAATAACATTAATAATAACATTAATAACATTAATAACTATAATAATAACATTAATAACTATGATGATAATAACATTAATAACTATGATAATAGTAACATTAATAACTATGATAATAATAACATTAATAACTATGATAATAATAACATCAATAACTATGATAATAATAACATTAATAACTATGATAATAATTACATTAATAACTATAATAACATTAATAACTATGATAATAACATTAATAACTATGATAGTAATTCCATTAATAACTATGATAATAATAACATTAATAACTATGATAGTAATAACATTAATAACTATGATAATAATAACATTAATAACTATGATAATAATAACATTAATAACTATGATAGTAATAACATTAATAACTATGATAATAATAACATTAATAACTATGATAGTAATAACATTAATAACTATGATAATAATAACATTAATAACTATGATAATAATAACATTAATAACTATGATAATAATAACATCAATAACTATGATAATACTAACATTAATAACTATGATAATAATTACATTAATAACTATAATAACATTAATAACTATGATAATAACATTAATAACTATGATAGTAATTCCATTAATAACTATGATAATAATAACATTAATAACTATGATAATAATAACATTAATAACTATGATAATAACTATATTAATAACTATGATAATAACAACATTAATAACTATGATAATAACTACATTAATAACTATGATAATAACATTAATAACTATGATAGTAATAACATTAATAACTATGATAATAATAACATTAATAACTACACTAATAATAACATTAATAACTATGATAATAACATTAATAACTATGATAATAATAACATTAATAACTATGATAGTAATAACATTAATAACTATGATAGTAATAACATTAATAACTATGATAATAATAACATTAATAACTATGATAATAATAACATTAATAACTACACTAATAATAACATTAATAACTATGTCAATAATAACATTAATAACTATGATAATAATAACATTAATACCTATGATAGTAATAACATTAATAACTATGATAGTAATAACATTAATAACTATGATAGTAATAACATTAATAACTATGATAGTAATAACATTAATAACTATGATAGTAATAACATTAATAACTATGATAATAACTACATTAATAACTATGATAATAATAACATTAATAACTATGATAGTAATAACATTAATAACTATAATAATAACATTAATAACTATGATAATAATAACATTAATAACTATGATAGTAATAACATTAATAACTATGATAGTAATAACATCAATAACTATGATAGTAATAACATTAATAACTATGATAATAACTACATTAATAACTATAATAATAATAACATTAATAACTATGATAGTAATAACATTAATAACTATGATAGTAATAACATTAATAACTATGATAGTAACAACATCAATAACAATGATAGTAATAACATTAATAACTATGATAATAACAACATTAATAACTATGATAATAATTACATTAATAACTATGATAGTAATAACATTAATAACTATGCTAATAATAACATTAATAACTATGATAATAGTAACATTAATAACTATGATAATAATAACATTAATAACTATGATAATAATAACATCAATAACTATGATAATAATAACATTAATAACTATGATAATAATTACATTAATAACTATAATAACATTAATAACTATGATAATAAGATTAATAACTATGATAGTAATTCCATTAATAACTATGATAATAATAACATTAATAACTATGATAGTAATAACATTAATAACTATGATAATAATAACATTAATAACTATGATAGTAATAACATTAATAACTATGATAATAATAACATTAATAACTATGATAATAACATTAATAACTACACTAATAACTATAATATTAATAACATTAATAACTATGATAATAATAACATTAATAACTACACTATTAATAACATTAATAACTATGATAATAACTACATTAATAACTATGATAATAACTATGATAGTAATACCATTAATAACTACACTAATAACTATGATAGTAATAACATTAATAACTATGATAGTAATAACATTAATAACTACATTAATAACTATGATAATAATAACATTAATAACTACATTAATAACTACATTAATAACTATGATAATAATAACATTAATAACTACATTAATAACTATGATAGTAATAACATTAATAACTATGATAATAATAACATTAATAACTATAATAGTAACATTAATAACTATGATAATAATAACATTAATAACTATGATAGTAATAACATAAATAACTATGATAATAATAACATTAATAACTACATTAATAACTACATTAATAACTATGATAATAATAACATTAATAACCATGATAATAATAACATTAATAACTATGATAATAATAACATTAATAACTATGATAATAATAACATTAATAACTATGATAATAACAACATTAATAACTATGATAATAATAACATTAATAACTATGATAATAATAACATTAATAACTATGATAATAACAACATTAATAACTATGATAATAATAACATTAATAACTATGATAATAATAACATTAATAACTATGATAATAACAACATTAATAACTATGATAGTAATAACATTAATAACTATGATAATAATAG